>NC_060280.1:25114418-25145890 GCF_021613505.1 Equus quagga
GACGCTATTTTTGTTCCATGTTTGCCTCTGGGAATGGCTTTCTTTATCTTCGGACAATGCTACACCAACATGAGTAGGCACATGCACATAAGAAGGCTGGGGAATTAAACTTGGGCGTATGTATCATCACAGGTGCCTGTGAAATCTAGAGGGAAATATTTAGAGAAATATAAAGGGAGTGTAGGAAATTGAAAATGTAATTGTATAAATTGGATTGACTCCGAGTAAGTGTCAGCTCTGTATAGACATTCTTAAAAGGAGATTAATATTTCATTTAGGATTTGAGCTAGGACATGAGAGGTGCCTAAAACTACTATTGATTTCCTCCTGGTCTAGTAGGTATTTCCTTTTTATTTTCTTTGCTCAGCAAATCTTCAACTAAGACGGGTATGCATCCCTGCTCAGGTCAACATAGGAAGGTAAAGCTGTGATAAAAACACATGAAGCTTATACATTAAGATGCAGAGATTCTTAGCATTTTTCCTAGATTGAGACTTCATTTTTACTAATTCTAGCCCTCTGTTCCTCCTACAAATATACACATGGCAGGAGTGCCAATAGATTTCCATCTGTATTAAAATTTGTGTATTTTTGATATTTAATTAATTCAGGGCAAATTAAACTTGAGTTGATTCATTAATTTTCAAAGGGATATAATCAGTAAAAATTCCATCTCTTCCATTGAGGACACAAAGGAGGAATATGGACTTCTGCTTAAGGAAACCAAGAGGTGTTTCATAGAGGTGGTGAGGGTTGAGCTGAGAGTTGCATGATAAACAGATATGTGTTAGATGGTAAAATCATGGGGACAGGAGAGAATCTAAAAGAAACAGAATATAAGCATAAGAAAGTATAAGATACATGCTGGAGCACTTCAATATATTTTTGAGAGTTCCAAAATACATTTCTTAATGAATAGCAAGAAGTTTGTAAGGAAGGTTGAATTGAATGATGACAATGTTAATAGCATACGGTTGTGTAGTGCTTCCTATATTCCTAGCATTCTTGTAAGCATGTTGTCTTCAGATAATGCTTTCAAGCATTATTTTTCAAGTAACCCCCTTATTTTCCATGTGAAGAAGGATGCTTATGATCCCTATTGTTTAGTTGAGACAAATGAGGCCTGCAAAACATTTAGCAACTTGGCAGAGCCTGCACAGCTAGAAAGCACTGAGCTGAGACTCAGTTTCCCGAATCCATGATGTCAACCACTTCACTATGAAGTTTTCCATGTGGACGCAGTACAGATCTCAGGTAGTTTCATGTGACCTTCACCCTGGAAAGTATAAAATACTACAGCTACACAAGTTTTCATATTTCACTAAAAAAAAATCCAAAAACACAATTTTCAGTTGCATAGCAAGCCATGAATTAGGAAGTAGAAAGATCTATGTTAGAGAAAGCAATGAGGATAACATCCTAATGACATAGGTGAGCAAAAGAGACTGAAAAGAGTGAGACAAAGGAACAGAGAGGTGGTCAGAAGCTAAATCTCTGTCAGTTAGCCACTGAATAGATGAGAGACTTTGAAGGAATAGGAAAACATTCAGTTATTTTTTGTCTAGAGAAGTTTGGTATTTTGCTGTCATTTACAAAAATAGACATAAAAGTTTTCCCTATAGAAGTCCTAAACCCAGTGGTGTATATTATTTGTATTGTTGGTAATGTTGGATTGAAAAAGACTGATCAAATATAAAGCCAAATCAGCTTTTCACTAATTTCTTCTTAATTAGACAGACTTCCTTACCCTGCCACGTCATTTTACAGTGACATCACTCACTGCATAATTAAAAGTAGATCCAGCCTTAAGAATGATAATTGTCTCTCAGACATTTCTGTTTCTGTATCCCAGTTATAAAGTATGTTATGACCTTTTATACATTTACCTCTTTTAATTCTGAAAATATAGATGAAAGGTAATTTTGACACCAGAATCTCATTCATCAAGCTAAATTCGCCCCATTGCAAAGAGGGAAAGATACTGAAAGAATTTAATTGATGGGACATCAACATAGTTTCTGAGGTGGAATTTCTACTCTATATGAATGGCGTATCAAGTTCAACATGTAAAAGGAAAATAAACTTCCAAGGAATTGTAGTAGTGTCTTTTAAATGAAAATTGAAAGCAAGTCTATGAATTGGAACACCTACTAATACTCCATGTCAGAATGAATAAAGTCGACAAACAGGAAACTGAGTTAAGTAATGTTATCCAAAGGTAGCTTGTACAGGAAAAGGTAGTTGAAGGGGACAGGAAATACAAAAGAGACACATTAAGGATGTGGGAATAAACGTTGTTTTATTAAAAGGATAATTCTAACTAATTTGAATTTAGTGCATTATTTTAACACATTTCTGTGTCACCTTGTCCAGGAAAACCTTATTTTTTATAATTTCTTTAAGATTGGGTTAGATGAGAATTTTGAGACGTTTTACCCTATCTTATTAAGCCAGAAAAATTTAGATGTTATATGATGGCATTTCTTGACCTGTTTGTTACTCACTCGGGCTTCAATTTCAACCAAAGACTGAGAATTCTGCTGTCAAACTCTGTGGGATAGGAACAGACATCACGAAGATTCAGGGAGGAGAGGTCAAAGAGCCTTGGCTTTATTTTTTTATATCCCATCCTTATACCAACGTTTTTTAAAAAGCAGCTAGATTAAGTTGTGTTGACCACAGGGAATATAATTCATCACTTGTCTCTTCCTCAGAAGAATTGTGTCATAGTCCTGGCCAACTGCTGGTCTATATTTGTCTCATTGAAAACGATTTGTTCATAACTGCATGTTTATAACTGCACTGTTCATAACTACACCACATGAGTCGGTGAATGCACATATGAAAGTTGAAGAATTAAACTTGTGAGTATATGTTCTAATAGGTGCCTCTGAGTTCAAGATAGAGAAATATTTAGAAAGGATCCAAGGAGAGTCTGTGGGAATTGCACCTTGTTATTGTTCATAAAGGTCACTCTGAGCAGAAATCTTTAAAGGAAATAGTAATTCCGCTGTCAGAATTTGATCTAGGACATGAGTACCTCTTGGTCTAATGAGCATTTTTCACCTTTATTCTCTTATCCATAATGAATCTCTTTAGATCTTTCATTAAAGCAGTTATGTACCCTGACTCAGGTGAAAATATGTATGGATAATCATGCTGAAATGAAAACAAAAAAAGGTTACACTTCAAAACTAAGATTCTTAGCATTTTTCTTAAACTGGTTCTTCATGTCTTCTAATTCCACACAACCCCTTCTCCATGTAGACACTCTCTTGGAAGCAGGACAAATAGATTTGCATCCACATTAAATTTGATATCTTTTTTTGATATTAAAGAGATCCAGGGAAAATAAACTGCCAAGTTAATTAATTCCCACAAGGGTTCATTCAAAAAGTAGTCATTGTCTTACACTGAGAACACAGTGGAAGAATTTGGAATTCTGCTTAAGACCATCAGGAGATGCTTCACAGAGGAGATGATGCTTGAGCTGAGAGTCAAAAAATAAACTGATATTTGTCAGGTGGGAAAGACATTGGTAAAGGAGGAAATCTAAGGGAAAAAGGATTATAAGCAAAAGACTGTATAAGAGAAATTGTAGAATTTAAAATGGTTATTAAAATTCTAAGATTCATTTCCTTATGACTAAAAACATGTTTGCAACAGGGTTAGGTTAAATGTAGCAAAAACAATAATAGTAATAGTATATTCTATAATGTGTCTACTAGATGCTAATAATTACACTGAATGTGTGACTGAGTTTAAAGGAATAGTAGGTTATCCTTTTTCGTTTTCTAGAGAAAACAAGAATATTTTTCCATATACTGTTACACCCAATAATAGATCTCTTTATAGGTGTCCTGACACACTGAGATACATTGACACATGGTTGGTGAAGCTAGATTAAGTGAGAATACTAGAATATCAGGCAAAAGTAAACTTTTTTACTACTTCTCATTGAAGTAGAGGAACTCCAATCCAGTCACAGGCATTCAATAATGAGGTTACTCACCATGTAGCATCAGAAGTAGAAAGACAAATATACTGGTCTTGACTGTATTGGAGAGACAGAGATGAAAATGAGAGAGACAGAGAGAGATTTAGGGGAGAGAAAGAGACCACCAAAGGTAAAAAATGACTCTCATACAGCGAACAGTTTTCCCAATGCCAATAATTCTATGAGTCACTTTCTACCTTCATCTTACTGGCAAAGTGACTGATGAACTGGATTAAAAGTAGAAGTTATCTTCCTAAACATTCCAAGGTGGTATTTCCTACTTTATGGGTCAACAGGAATCAGGAGGATAGCAGAGAAAGTCCCTGACAACAGCAACGAGAAAAGTGAGTTTATTCCGAAAAAGTTTAAATCTGATTTACTTCTTTTCCACCAAGATGGAACTGTTTAAAAGGCAGAATAACATATGAGTTATGTGGTCAAGTTAGGTTTTTGGAAAGGCAATGTTTATTTGCTCATGCTCAGTGGTCAGTGTAACTATGGGACTGGGCAATCTTGCCAGGAGAGGACATCTAGAATAAGAAGAAAGAGAATTATGGAGATGAATGTAATTGTCAGTGCAATTTATAGTGTCAACAGCATAAAAGGAGTTAGACAAAGGAACAAAGGGAGAGTGTTTTGAGACAGAAAGAAAACAGGATAGAGTGTGATGATAGACACAAAATGTATATTTTAAGGAGAAAATACTGTCAAGCACCTCACAGTGACCAAATGAGAAGAATCCTTTAAAAATTCACTGCGATTGTTAATATAAAATCATTTTTATTTTTTTCCTAGAAAAGTGAACTCGGAGTTGGAGATGAAAAAAGCTGTTAGAGGGGCTTGAAATATGCTTCAATTGATTAGAAAAATACAAGTCATCATGATTAATGTCAGAGTTATAGCCATAAATGAAACACGAGAGAGAGAATATTAGCAGGAGATCACTGCTCCTGGTATAACAAAATGTGTTAAAACCTGAATCATTTGTCAGTAGGGAAAGAACCAGTATATTGCAAATGCTTAAAACATGAGATTTTAGGGGAAAGATTCACAAATGAACAACGCAGAACGTATCTATGGGAATTAGGCTAGAAGAGCAGAAGACGCTCTCCTGCTGAGATAGGCACGGGGGGCAGGAGGAGGTGAGAGTTCGTACATATATGCTGTATTGTAACTACATTTTATGGCCAAGAGATTATATCACAGTTATTATAGAAAGCATGAAGAGATAGGCAAAATTTAAGAAAAGAAATGTCTAGAAATCAGCCAGGGAATTCAGAGCTGTATAAATTTTAGTGGCAAACCTTGAAGACTTGAGATTTTCTCCTGTACTTTTGAACTTCTGTGTTGGAAAAACTGAACATACTGACCAAAACTTGAGATTATGAGGCACAGACTGGTAGGTAATTAAAGGAGCAAAGATATTGTGTCATGTGACAAAGGAGTAGCTAATATATTATACCATGAGTAAAAAGTGAGAGAGGAATATGAAGTAAAATGAGAGGATAATGGCCCTGAATAAGAGAAAAACATAATAACATGTGACCACAATGTACTGGAAATAAAGATGAGATGCTTGTCAAGATACAAGGTTATGACAAGTAACTTGTATATGAGTAGTGTCTAGTGTACACATTTTCAACGTTAGGTCTAAGTTTAGATTGTAGTTCTGTGAAGAGATATCCAACGGGAAACATGAGTGAAAGCTTTTATACACAGAGATTTGAACAAACATAATAACAAAACAAAACACCTATTTTCCTCATCCTGATTATTAAAACATAATAAGTATACTAGTGTTTCTGCCAGGACAGAAAAATTAAGTCCAGATACAGGAATATTTGTCTCATTTAATTTATTATTTCTGTACTTTAATTATAAAATGCACATTTTTGTTCATTAAACTTTTTAATTATGAACACTTAGAGGAATGTAATTTTAAAGCTAATAATCCCATTCAACAAATTAAATGCTCTATACTGCCAAGAGAGAAAAATTCTGAAAGAATTGGTTGGATGATATGCCAACACGGACCCAAAGGGAACAAAAACATTACAGGAACTGAGGTGGGTAGGGAGACAATGATTTAGGGACTATATTGATCAATGAATTTCTCCTAGGAGAAATACAGGACAGATGAGTTTTAAGCATTGATGGGTCATTGATGGGTAGAAGGTCACTTACCTGGATGGTATTTTATTTTACGAAGGAGATTTTGCATGATTAAAGAGGTAATGATGGTAAACTAAGCACACTGGCCTCACACTAAGGAACTTTTTGAGGGTGTGGAGAATGATAACGAGAATTAATGACAGATATATAGACAGGGAGATTGACATGTGTTGTTGTCAGCAAGGATGAGTGGTGAATTGAAAAGCAAAAGAAAACCTTTGAATTTACAGCTCTTAAAAGCCATTAAAGGATGACAGGAGTTAGTAGACTGCATTTTTGGCTCATTTACAGTTGGCACTTCATGATGCCTCTGAGAAGAATTTTGCACAACCTATTGACAGAAGAAAATCTACTGTTACCCAACACAGGTACAAAGTAAAATTACTTACTGGGCAGTATTAGAGTTCTACAGTCCATTTGAAAAGAAGTCATTTTATGGATCCATCTCTCTAAATTCTTTTGTAAAAATAGAAACTGACTCCACAGATGTTTACCTCTTGATGGAATTGGCACACAAGCAAATGGTCAAATTGGAATAAATACTGCACTGTCATAGCAGAAAGAATAACACTAAACAGGAAGCTGAACTGTGTATTAATATCCAAGGATGGATTTTATAGGAGTAGGTATTTGAAAGAGAAAGAAAATGGGAAAGGGAAAGGTTAAGGGAGTGGGGAAATATCACTCTTTGATTGAAGAGGATAGCTCCAGAAAATCTGAATTTTCTCATTGAGCATTACATGGTTCAAGACAGTTTAAATTCTCCACTGGCTGGGATAGATGCCAGGTGTATGTTCAAGACTTTTTATCCCAGCTATCACACCAAAGTAAAATTAGATTTTATATAAGAAAAATAAGCACTTTAGTAAGGAATACATAAAAGTGTTTTTTCATCCATAAATTGTATCATGAATTGAATTATATTAAACAAATACATTTTCAATATCTTCTATTACATTTGACATACGACTGCATGATATTTTCAGATTTATTTTACTAAAATTATTTTGTTTTGGGTTAATAATTATCATATATTCTCTAAAAAGATATTATGTATTGATCAGATATTGATAAGAGAAAGTTTTCCAGGAGAAATACAAAACATTATGGCTTTTCATCATAGGTCATTGTTCTATCAAGTACAATTTTCAGAACAGAATTTGTAGATCTGAACTTTAATACTAAGATTTTATCCCTACATCAAATGTTTTTCTTTTTAAAATCTGCCTTATTTACGACCTGACATCATCAGTTTTATTTTGTACTGTTTATCTCTAACATATCTAATTTTATCTGGGCCACTGGGGAAATGTTCACTAGGATCCACCTCTGGGATTTGTTTAAAATACCATAGTAGAAACTCTACTATACACCCCTATACATATATTTAACTTTTTTGTTAGTAGATTTTATTTTTAGATTAGTTTTAAGTTTGCAAAAAAGTTTTACAGGAAGCACAGAGTTTCCATATACACTCTCTTTCTCTCCTATCCTGCAGTTTCTCTGACAATTAACACCTTCATTAGCGTGGTACATTTACTACAATAGATGAGCAAGTTGATATTTTATTATTAATTAAAGTGCATAGTTTACATTAGAGCGCTTTCTTTGTGTTGTACATTTCAATGGGTTTGGGCAAATGCATAATGTCATATTTCCATCATTCGAGTTTCATACAGAATAGTTCCTCTGACTTACATGTCTCGTGCTTCACCTATTCATCCCTGTCCCTTCTCCCTGAAACCCTGGCAAACACTAATCTTTTTATTGTTTCTATAGTTTTATCTTTCCAGAATATCGTATAGTAGGAATCACATGGTATGTAGCTTTTTCAGGACAGCTTCATTCACTTAGCAATATGCGTTTAAGGTCTTGTAACTTGATAGTTCATTTATTTTTATCACTGAATAATCCTTCATTCTATGGATGTACCAAAACTTCTTTATACATTTGCCTGTTGAAAGACATCTTGATGGCTTCCAAGGATTAGCAATCATGAATAAAGATGCTATCAATATTCAGGTGCAGGTTTTTGTGTAGACGTAAATTTTGAACTCATTTGGGTTAATACCTGAGAGCACAATTGAGGGACTGCGTGATAAGCGTATGTTTAGCTTTGTAAGAAACTGCCAGATTATCGACCCAAGTAGCTTTACTATTTTGCATCCTCACCATTGATGAATGAGAATTATTATTGCTGCACTTCCTCACCAGCATTTGTTATATCAGAGTTTTTTAACTTTAGCTATTCTAATAGGTGTATAGCAGCATTGCATTGTTGATTTAATTTGCAATTCCCTAAAGGCATAAAATGTTGAACATTTTTTATGTGCTTATTCGACACCTGTAATATCTTCTTTGGTGAGGTGTCTGTTCAGATTTTTTGCAGATTTTTAATTGAGTTGTTTGTTTTCTTATTGCTGAGTTTCAAGAGTTCTCGGTATATGCTTGCATTCTCTTAAGTGTGTCTTTCACAGAGCAAACTTTTTCAATTTTAATGAAGTTCAGCTTCTCAATTTCTTTTGTCAGGGATAATATGCCTGGTGTTAACTATACGGTCATTGCTAAACTCAAGGTCTCCTAAAGTTTTTCCTTTGCTATCTTTGAGAACTTGCATAGTTTTCCATTTTAAATCAAGGAGATTTATGATCTTTTCTGAGTTAATTTTCATGAAAGGTGTAAGATCTGTGTCTAGATTCATTTATTTTTGTATGTGGATGTGCACTTGTTCCAGCACCATTTGCTGAAACACTACTCTTTCTCCATTAAATTGCCTTTCCTCCTTTGTCAAAGATCCGTTGACTATATGTGTGTATGTGTCTGTTTGCGGGCTCTCAGTTCTGCTCCACTGATTAATTTGTCTATTCTTCTGCACTACCACACTGTCTTGGTCACTGTAGCTTTATAGTAAGTCTTTTTTTTTTTTTAATATTACATCGAGGTTATATTGACTTATAACATTGTGTAAATTTCAGGTGTACATTAATATATATCAGTTTCTGTATAGACTGCACTGTATTCTCCACCAATCATCTCGTTTTTATCCATCACCATACACGTGTCCCATTACCACTTTCACCTTCTCTGCCATGCCCTTGCTTTCTGGTAACCACTAATCTGTTCTCCTTATCTATGTGTTTATATTCCACATATGAGTGAAGTCATATGGTGTTTGTCTTTCTCTCTCTATCTTATTTCACTTAGCATAATAGCCTCAATCAGTGTTGTCACAAACAGCACAATTTTGTCTTTTTTATGACTGAGTATTATTCCATTGTGTGTATATATCTATATCTATAGATATAGATATATATATATGTATGTATGTGTGTGTGTGTGTATATATATATATATATACACACCACATCCTCTTTATGCGTTCATTCATAAATGAGCACTTGGGTTGCTTCCACAGCTTGGTTATTGTGAATAATGCTGCAATGAACATAGAGGTGCATAAATCTCTTTGAATTATTGATTTCATGTTCTTTGGACACATATCCAGTAAAGAGATGGCTGGATCAGAGATATTTTTATTTTTAATTTTTTGAGAAATCTCCATGCTGTTTTCTATAGTGGCTGCACCAGTTTACATTCCTCCAGCAGTGTATGAGGGTTCCCTTTCTTCCACACCCTCTCCAACACTTGTTATTTCTTCTCTTGTTGATTATAGCCTGACGGGTGTGAAACACTAATTGTGTGTGGATCTCCTCTGAATATTGAATTGTATGTGTATTTGTTTGCCTTTGTGTTAAAAGAGAGAGAGAGAGAGAATTTAGGGAATCTGTATATGCATTCCTGGACTTACATCATCAGGAACATGTATGCTTGAAAAATGCCCTTTAAAGCCACATTCAACTTCTAATTCTCAAAATTTCTATAAATCTAGGTGAGAACAAATACTAACAGAAAAGAGAAACCCAACACAAAACTCGAATCATTAATCAGGCAGCTCTAAGCCAACATGTTCAAGTTCAACAGCACAGTCTTCATGCCCTCAGTGCTGACACTAATTGGGATCCCTGGCTTGGAGTCTGTGCAGTGCTGGATTGGGATTCCTTTCTGTGCCATGTACATCATTGCTCTGTTTGGGAATTTTCTTCTCCTGGTCATCATCAAATCTGAGCAGAGCCTCCATGAGCCCATGTATCTCTTCCTGGCAATGCTTGGAACAATAGACATTGCTCTCAGTACTTGTATTTTACCAAAAATGCTAGGGATATTCTGGTTTCATGTGCCAGATATATACTTTGACGTGTGTCTCTTGCAGATGTGGCTCGTCCACACCTTCCAGTGTATTGAGTCAGGTATTCTGCTGGCCATGGCCCTGGACTGCTGTGTGGCAATCTGTGATCCTCTGAGACATGCAACTATTTTTACCCACCAACTTCTCACTCAGATTGGGGTTGGAGTGACACTCAGAGCAGCCCTCCTTTCAGCTCCATGTCTCATCCTCATCAAGTGCCGCCTGAAATACTATCGAACCACTGTTGTATCACATTCATACTGTGAGCACATGGCCATTGTGAAGTTGGCAGCAGCAGATGTTCGAATCAACAAGATTTATGGTCTGTTTGTGGCTTTCAGTATACTTGGATTGGACATAGTCTTTATCATCCTCTCCTACATCCGAATATTTATTACCGTCTTCAATCTGCCTCTGAAAGAAGCTAGGCTCAAAGTCTTTAACACCTGCATTGCCCACATTTGTGTCTTCCTTGAGTTTTACCTCCTAGGTTTCTTCTCCTTCTTTACACACAGGTTTGGGTTCCATATTCCACCCTGCCTTCATATTCTTCTGTCCAACCTTTACCTACTTGTCCCACCTCTGCTCAATCCTGTTGTTTACGGTGTGAAGACAAAACAGATTCGGGATCGAGTATCCAAGATTTTTTATGCAAAGAATCCTTCTTGATTTTTCACTATGGCTTTTCATATCAAATAACAAAATTTCACTCTGTGAAACATTTGTCCTTGGTGAGAGTGTGTGCTTCCCTCAAGTTCATTTTGTAATGAAGTACAGAGTTGTAAGTTTCCATTCGAGACTGTTAAGCTCTAATTCCTATTTAAACAATTTCAATTTTTATGGATTCAGAATAAATTTATCAAAAGATGACATAAAACACAGGAATCATGAAGTCTGGCTTGTAATTCAGTCAGTGAAGCTCTTTCCCCATTCTTCAGTGGGGAAAATGTCCAACACACCTAAATGTAAATGGTTAGCCTCTGATTAAAAATATGAAGTGCATGGAGTTCTTTAACAACAGAATAAATTCAATCTGAAGTAGATAATTTCAATGATAATGACCTAACTAATTTTTTGTCTTCTAATTTTGATTGCAGCGATCTTCCTCAACCACTCCCTTCTCACCATAATCATCATCATCATTCTAATTATCATCATGGTTCAAATCAAGTTATTTTCTGTTTTATGATGATCTAAGTACTAAGAAGGCTTAGATTTTTAATCTTGTATTGGAAAGTACTTTTATATGTTTTATTTTTTAAAATAGATTTGGATTTCCAGAAATTTGAATATATGGTACTGAGTTCCTATAGACCCAGTTTTCCTTCTTATTATCATCTTGCATTATTATGATATATTTGTTACTATTAGTGAACCGATATTGATACATTATAATTAACAAAAATCCATATTTCATTCAAAGTTCTTAATTTTACCTAGTTTTCTATTTTTCTCCCAAGATCTCACCCAGGATGCCACATTGCATTAGTTGTCATGTCTCCTTAAGCTCTTCTTGGCTGTCAGTTTCAGAGACTTTCCTTATTTCTAATGACCTTTACAGTATCAAAGAGTACTATTCAAGTATTTTTTAGGAAGCCCATCTATTACAATTTATCTGTTGCTATTCTCATGAGCAAAGTGCGATTATTTGCTTGGGGAGGAAGATTATAGATGTTAAAGTGCCATTTCAATCACATCATATCAGGGGAACATACTATCAACATGATTTATCCCCTGTGTACGCTGACCTTGATCACTTGTCTGAAGTAGTAATTGTCAGATTTCTCAGCTGTGGAATTATTTTTTAAAACTTCCCATTTCCATACTGTACTTTTGGGAAGGAAGTCACCGCAAGCAACCCACAATTAAGGAGTAGGGATTTTGTCCCTCCTCCTTGAGGGTGGAGTAGCTACATAATTTAGTAAGCTATTTGGAATTCTTCTACATGGCAGATGGATTTATTCTCCCCCACTTATTAATTTATTCAATGATTTATATCAGTATGGACTTAAGGGTATTTTTATTATCATTTGGGTTATGATCCAATGTTACTTTATTTTATTGCTTAAGTTGTTCCAGTTTGACCATTAGGAGCTCTTTCATTTGGCTTTCATTCCTCTTTGCCTTAACACTCATTCTGTTTGTGTGTGTGTGTGGTGTGGTATGTTTGTACCACTTCCTATTTCATGTCATTAGAAGATGCTCCAGGCTCATCTTGGATATTTTCTGTACCAGTCCTAGTATTAGACATTTCTCTAAGAAGTTTTGTTCTTTTTATTGGCAAATAGTTTTAGAAACGAAGAACTGGGCCCTGGGTATGCTTCTTGCTACTTGGCTGTCTTTCTTTTAAGTTCTCTCAACAAAAAGAGCAAGGGATTTTTTTTTCCCTTACCTTTACTTTTAACTTATAGGTTTCTATATATTTCAGTGGGTTTCTTCTGTACATTAAATAGCTGGGTCCTGGTATTTTATCTGCTTTGAAAATCTGTCTTTTATTTGGTATATTTTGACAATTCACATTTAAAGTAAATATTAATGTAGTTTGATTAATATCTACCATGTTTGTAACTGTCTTCTATTCATTACATTTGTTCCTCCTTTTTTTATTTTTCCTTCCCTATTGTTTATGTTCCATGAATGTAATTGAATATTTTTATGATTCAATTTTCTCTCCTGTCTTAAAGTGTCAATTGTACACCTTTGAAAATTTTTAATATTTGCTCTAGAGTTTTAAATATACATTTACAACTAATATAAGCCAAATTAAAAAATAACGCTGTACTGCTTCACAGGCAGTTCTGGTAAGTTATGATGGAGATTTTCCAATTACTCCCTCCCAGCCCTTAAACATTCCTGCCATCCATTTCATTTATCCACATCCCATAATCAATTAACATTCAGTTACTAATATTACATTGAGTAATGTGTTATCTATCACATTAATTAAGAATAAGAAAATCAAATATTTTATTTTATCCTCATTTATTCTTTTCAGATAATCTTTCTCTATGTAGATTTGAGTCTCTGAGCTATATATTTTTGAATCTATGTGAAGAATTTCTTTTAACATTCTTGTAGGGCAAGACCCTTAAAGTTTCCAGTGGTGTCTGTTCCAAGAAAGCTGATGCTGTCTATGATTCTCTGTGTTTGCCTGACTCTCAAAATTTGGGGGTAGTAGTTAGTCCTGAAAACTCATTTCTCTGAGGAATAGAAGAAAAGTCATTGATTTTTTAATTTCTTCAGTTTTCCTTGCTATTAAGGATGGGAGTCATGACTTCCAAGTTTTTATGTGATGGAACTGAAACCAAAATTATTGCATGTGTTGTAATCCCAATTTTTTCTGCTGAACGCCTCGACAGATTACTACATATATTCATATGTCTCAATATAGATATAAGATAGGTTGACAGATGGATTTAGATAAATAGATATACATTTGAACCATAATTACAATATTTCTATGGACAATGAATGAAATAAATATATTTCCATTAGTGATTTACATATTTACTTTGTTTGAGCTAAGATCTGATATCCAAATACAATGAATTTTAAAGTACACGTCATAACTATCAGTTAAAGGGAAGAACTATTAACTCCTCAAAGGAAATACTTTGTTTCTGTATTATATGTGCCTGTTTTGGTCACTGAATTTTTTTTCTGTGTTCTTGGAACTAAACTATAAAATAAATTTCACACATGAATGTGTATGTACAGAAAACACTGAATGATAAAGTAGACCTATATCTTATCAAGAATTTAGCTGTGAATATTTTTGTGGCTTTTATAACATGGTTCTTATAGAAAATTTTGATAGAAGTTACAACTTAAAGGCAGTTCTATAAAGACAATCGTATAAGAATATAATGACTAAAACATTATAATGTAGTGAATTGTTGCTCTAAATTATAGATCAGCCAACATTTTATGTAAAGAGACAGACAGTAAATGTTTTAAGCTTTCTTGATCCTTTGATATTTGTCCTAATTATTTAACTTTGATACCACAGGGCAAAAGCTTCCACAGATAATACATAAATTAACGGACATGGTGGTGCCCCAAAAAACTTTTATTTACAGAAAGAGGCAGCAAGCTGGATTTAGCCTGTGTGCTTGTCCCATGGACCTGACAGATTCGCATTCTGCCTGGTTGATCAAAAGTAGCATTAGGCTCCATAAGTGCAAAATAAGTGTGACCATTTAATTAAACAAGTTCAGGCTTTGGATTAGATTTATCACCTAGAGCCAAAGTCATTCATTGTATGCAAGATAGTATTGTCCTTCCATCATTCCCACTGCACTGTCCTTTATTTCCTAAGGTGACCAATGACCTTCATAGTGCCACAAGCCAGATCTCTCCTTATTGGATGTCCCTGCTGCTTTCCTAATTATGTTTTTCCTTGAAGCTTTACTATCCTTTGGTTTTTATGACATCACTCTCTTCTGGATATATTTTCACTTTTATTACTATGTCTATTCAATTCCATTGTGATGTTACTTCTTCTTGGAAACCCTTGCCCTGTTACCTGGTGATATTATCATCTTTCTTTAAGATTCAACTCAGCCTGTTCTTGGTATCTCCTCCAATATGCCTTAATTAGAAATTTTTCTTGAACAGTGTTATTTTTGGTGTTCTATAATCATCCACACAATTTTTAAACTACATTACATTGACTTTATCTTTTTCCTCATTACCTGGAATAGATATCAGAGTTTTTCTCTTTACTTAATTCATTTTACTTACTATTTAGTTTTTCATATATTTTTTGGTATATATTTGACATTTAATAAATTCAAAATCTATCAAATTAATTGATTCTCTTTTACTGATTTCAATGACTTGATGTGTTATTCACTGAGATAAGAAATTTTGTAGGACGGTTTGGGTGGGTGAAGAAGTGCAAAATGTCTACATTTGGACATGCTGAATAAAGAAACGAGATCTCCTAGTAGAGCTATCCAGTTGGGAGTTCTATTTAGGCATTTGGAAAAATATCTTTGCAACTAGCTAAAGTCAGTTAGATCTTCATATTTCCAATGCCTATCATTATACTGACACTGGTATATATGGAAGAAGATTTTGTTGACTATTGTCATGATTGTGTTTTATTCATTATCTCATATAATCTTAATCTGATACTATAAAGTATAAAAACTGTTTTCTACATTTAATCAAAGATGAAACTCAAACTTTACAAAGTTAAAAATGAAACTCACCCACCTATTAGTGATGAAAGCAGTGTTTGAACTTGACTTATCTCTTCCCAGAACTCTAGCTCTAAAATAGCTGATAGAGCCATTCAAGATTTACTTATTGAATAAATGGATGAATTACATTACTATAAGGAAACACAACTATTCGCACTATAAGACATACAAAAGTTAATAAAATACATATATAGTCATCAATAAACAGGAATGTGGCTATTGCAGAAATACATAAAAAGCCAAAGATTTGAGGAGCTAATTCAACTGAAAACACACAGATGTCCATTAAATATTTGAAAAATATATACCATCCTTGGTTGAAAATCAACAGTTTTCATCTCCATGAACGCTCATCTCACGAAATTATCTGACAGTAAACAGATGTTTTGCACACAGCATTGACAGATATGCTTGAAGTAGTTTCCTTTGTGCTCCATGCATAATAAATTCATATTCTTAATTAAGAAGTGAATGGTTTACAGTTGCAGCACTTAATGAATGTGATTGAAAATTTGATATTCTCTGAAGCTAAAGAAAAGGGAACTGCATGTGGATAAGTAGAATTTCAGACTCTTCTAGCTTTACTCAAGCCTGAAGATCATAGTCATAATGTTACCTGGCTGCACTGATTGGACATTTCTCTAGTAAAATAGAAGTAAGTTTTGCTTGGAGGTTTGCCAAAATACTATCATAAAATTTATAAGGTTGAAAGGTTTGAGGGAGACACAAAAAATCTGCCACAATATCTAAAAGAAGAACAGATGTAGGAGTATAAAATATAAAATATTTAGATAGACAAGTTTCCGTATTCTTAAAGTGAATAATTAGTATGAGACTGCTGTCATGGTGAACAATATAACGTAGTACAGAGCATGCATTCTAACCCCAGAGGCCCTGGGTTCAAATTTGACATGGCCATCTCCTAGCTGAGCCACCTTGTGCAACTTCTATAACCAACACGTGTCTCAGTTTCCTGATTGATAAAATGAGAATAATAACAACACCTATCTCATAGTATAGTTCTGTGGACTAAAGGAATATTTGCATGTCAGAGGCTTAGTAAACAGACAAACACACAGTGACCACTATTTGAATATTAAACCATTATTATACCTCTTATAATAAGTAAAAATAAACTTGAAAAAATTAGTTTTTACTCCAGAATTATTAAACAGAGCATAAAACAATTCAAAATGAAAAAAAAACCAAACCCTGTTATTATAAATTGCATAGTCCAAAGTATTGAGAAGTTTTAAATTGTTTCAATAATTAGACTAGCCATTCACATTTGTGGATGTTAGAAAATGTTATTAATAAATATAGAATATGAAACAATGTCAGTAATAAATAACTATTGCCGACATTTACTGAAAGCGTCCCATGAAAATGCATCCCCTTATTTCTAAAAGAAAGAAGGGAAAATATATAAAAAATTGAAAATAGAGAAAAGAAATAACTGTGCAGCAACTAATATTTCTGTTAAATAAGGCATAGCTGAATTGAGAAACAGCATGTTGGGGACAAGGTTGCACCCATGGTTAATGCACTTTGACTTCATAAAACAGATACTAACAACCAAGGTTTGTATTTAAGTATTTTAATTTTCATAAATTTCCTTGTTTGGGAAGAAGAGACCAACCACTCGGTCACGAATCTGCTTGGTCTTGGCACCATACACCAGGGGATTGTGCGAGGCACCACAAGGTACAAACTTGCAAAAATTATATGGACACTTGGCGGTACCTTCTTGCCAATGTGGTGAGTTAGGAAGCTAAACAGTGCAGGTGTGTAGGAGACAAGTATAGTGCAGACATGGGCAGCACAGGTGCTCAGTGCTTTAGAGCGGGCATTCTGGGAGGAGAGCTGGAAGACTGCCTGGAGGATTTTGATATAGGATGTGGCTATGAGCCCTAGGTCCAATACCATCACCGAAAGGGCTACAGAGATTCCATATGCTCTGTTAATAAGGGTGTTGGCACTGGCTAACTTCACAACAGCCATGTGCTCACAATAGGCATGATTAATGACATGTTTGGTGTAATATGTCATATCTGGTAGCCTCTTAATGAGAAGTGGACAGGACAAAACCATAAGGATAGCTTGGGTCATACCACCTAGACCCATTTTAATGACCATTGGTGTTGTCAGGATGGTGGTATAACACAGTGGGATGCAAATAGCTAGATAACAGTCTAAGGCCATAGCAAGTAGGACTGCTGACTCAACTATGCAATATGCGTGGATAAAATACATTTGTGCTAGATACATTCAATATTAAAATCAAACCTGTGAGCATCCACCAGAAGATGCCAAGCATCTTGGGGGCTGCGGAAGAGGCAAGAGCCATGTCATTCGTCGCCAGAACACAAAGGAAGAAATACATTGGCTGGTGTAGGCTTGGCTCTAGTTTGATGGTAATGATGATTACACTGTTCCCTAGCAGGGTCAGGGCAAACAGAAGGCACACAGGGAAGCCAATCCAGCAGTGAAAATCTTGCAAACCATGAATACCCACCAGGAAGAACGGTGAGCTGTAGCAATGTGTAGCATTGTCTGCTGTGTTAAAACTGGAGAGTTCACATGCTCATATACCCAGTAGCCAGGCTAATCCCCTGTGGGCAGAAAGCAGAATGACAGAGTGATTCTTCCATGGTCCTCTGTATGAAGATTTCAGACACTCTCTAACAACCTCTCTGAAGTGCTGGCTTTTCTCTAAAATTTCCATAAGCCCTTGGGTAAATCACTTCACAGTTTTGAACCCATTATCTTCATCTGCAAATAAAAAGACTGAATTAAGTTCTTTTAAAATTTTACCCTCTCTGTGCAGATTTATTCTACTCTACTCTTTCATTTTTATTATCTACTAAATAAGCAGGTAGTGATAAAATTTCTGCTTCTTTGTGCCTAAGATTTTTCAGGGTTGTGTGATTTAGACAGTCTTAAGGCAAAGGCCATTGTTCTCAGGGAATTTTTGATCCAGTGTGGAAATACATAAAGAAGTACACATGCACACACACATGCACAATAATAATCAAGTTATACAAAAGACAATTGTAACTTTAACAATATACTAGTGAATAGGCAACAGATAATCAGGAATGCAGAATAAGAAATGCAAGAAGCTTTAATGTGAGCAAAATTCTTGTGAACACTAAAAATAATAAACTCCTACCCTCACCCCTGGTTAGTGTATTCTTATTTCAGAAAAGGTCTTAAAAACAATCAGAAGATGAACAGGATATTAAAAGCATATCTTTAAAGTCAAGAATATTAGCTGAAAACAGTAGAACAATGCAAATCATCCTCTAGAATTTTAAATGCATATTCTCTAAACATATGTTTTTGCAGTGGTTATGATGAGGATTATTTTATACTGGTTACTTTTAAAAACTACAGACAGGAAGGAGTAGAATTCACTTACCCTTTGTTAAGAGACATTTACATTGTAAAGGAAATCTCCACCTGTAAGGTGTCTCCCTCTCTGTACCAGGAAAACGGGAGAATGACCTTACCTCTAGAAACTCTTAATCAACACCAGAGGCAAAGACTTAAATCTGCATCTTGTTTATTGTACTTGTGTGGTAACCAACCATGATCGACTCCCCCTCCACCCTCAACGTCCTCCTTTGTCTTTAGCTAAAAATAATATTTAAGGTGGTGGCTTCAGCCATTTACTTAATATGGTTTGATTCTTATCTAAAAGTTATAGGACCAGTCAGTAGCCAGACCCCACCTGCACTGATACCATTTTAACAACTTTTTTTACATATTCTTTCCTTTGTCTTATAAAGAGATAACTCACATACCTGCACCTTAAATTTAACCCTTCCTTCAACCCATGATTGCAGCAGCTCTTACTGCCCATGGGTCCTGTCCCCATGCTATTCCACACTATTCTCTAAATAAAAAGCACTACTGCCAGAACTTGACAGTCCAGGAAATCTTTCTTTCAACTCCTTGGTTCACCGACCCAGCATCAGTTATATCTTCACAATTTGGCCTTTCTATGTAATTCAAAGACAAGTACTACTTATGTGACTACATTTTTTAATCCACCCAATTTTACTAAACATATACTATATTTCAAGCATTAAGGATGAAGTAATAAGGTTTTTCTGAGTCATTCCAGAAATGTTAACTTTATTCAACATTCTGAAAATTGCCATACATAATCTGCTTTAAAAGATTTACATTTAAACTAATTTAGCATTTTAAGCGATGAAAACAAAAGGTTGCAAATAAGTTAGCTGCCTCCCTCAAAAATTTTTTTGAAAACTTTATCTCTCCTTTCTTTGCGATAATTAAAATATTGCTGTCAGGGACAAATTTGCAGCTAGGGGGATAACATAAGCCTGATTGGTGTTCTGTCCACTTGGGTCCTCGCCTCACGTCTGGCTTTAGTATCCATCCTGCCTAATGGAAATGAAGAGAAGAGCTGCTACCGTCCTGTCCTCTAGGTCTCATTGCCACAAATATCTTCCTAGGAGTCTCGCTCTGACCTTGTCCTTTTGTTCCGATAATTGCTCTCTAACCTTCCTAGGATCCCGTTTCCTCCTAGTATCATAATTCTAGAATGTGCACGTCGTTTTTCATAACATGCCTTTTTAAAAAAGCTCTGGTTGCTTCCAATATCTAGATTCCTGTTCCTGAACTCCGCTGATATAAAACTCAATAAATATTAATAAATCCTTTATTAACAATGCTTCTGTTTGAATTGCCAAATACTGTCTACTTAGATAAAAACTTTCTGGTTATGACATGTGCATTCTCCTATTAAAATATGCTACTCTGGGCCTACATGGGTATCTGAGATATTTCCTTGTTAGAAAGTGAGGATTCAAATTTGAATTATTCATTAAAAATATTTCAGGAGACTTCAGATTTTAAAGCTTATCTAGAATGCCGAAACTCAGAGAATTGCTCCATCACAGGTGAGGCCTATAACCCCAGAAACTGATAAGAAATCACAACAAAAACTAGGAGTTCTAAATGCTTAAAAAATGAAAGGTTTTTAAGTTTAATAAAAAGAGTACTTGATATCTTTCTAGATTTGTCCAAGTGCCATGATTTTTCCTCCTTTTGGAAGAACCAAAAATTTAAGAGACTTTGTCAGAGAACAAGGTGTGCAGCAAGCAAAATAATACACCTAGAACTATAAACATGATTTCTATCTAATAAAATTACCTAGGATAAAAAATAACTGTTTTGTGATGCATCTGTATACTTATTAACAAATGTATGCCTTTAATTGTCAATAAATTTACTTTTAGATAATACTAAGAGAAAGATGTTAGGTAGCTTTGACTTAAAGAGGGACCAGGCTCCCTTCAGTGTACTAGAACATGGAACACAAGGAATTGCAGAGAACAATTCCAACAGCATGGCCTTCTAAAGAGTATTCTCAATCTCCTTTTAGTCTATTTTGAATAAAACCTATTAGATTGTTCATTCCTTTATATTCAGCAGAAAGATTGCCAAGGAAGTCAGAACACCTGCCTACACTCTCCAAGCTCCCTGTTGGTCTGTCATTGTACTTGCTTCTGAAACATACAGATGCAGTGCTCCTTCTGCCACCAGGGCTTTGGCATTTAAGCTGCATCTGAGTCAGTTAGCAGAGTCCCTTGCCTGGAATTTACTACTTCAGAGAGCATGACGCTAGCAGAACATGCGATACTATCCATACTCTCTGTTATGAAATAAATATATATGTTCATCAATGTCGTAAATAATCTCTCTTCAAGATATCCCAAATAATACCCTATTTTTCCTCAAAGCTCCCCTACCATCTGATTGTATCTCATTTGCTGGCAACAACAGTCAGTCATTTAGATCAAAGAGTTATCCTTGACGTCTCCATCTCTGTAACTTTAATAGTGAAAGCAGGCAGCTATTAAAGCTTGCTAAATTGGCTTATTTGATATCCATCAAATATAGCATATCTTATCCATCTCCATCTGCCTTAGCTATGATATTCCGTAACTCCCACATAGTCTATGCCATAGCCTCCTATTTTTCCTGTTTCTGGCTTTTCCTTATAAAGCCCCATCTTCTCACAAAATCAGTTATCCTTCAAAAGGCAAATATGATTAGTAGTCTTAAGATTTTACCATTAAAAGCATCCTTTTATTCAAAAAAGTGTTAATTCACTTTATAACCTTTGCCAATCTCTCCAGACCACAATGTTGCCACAACTTCCCTTCTGTGTGTTCCAGATCTTCTAGCAGCTTTGGGATCATACTACATGGTTTTAGTTTTCTGTGATGTTAAAATTACTTTACCTTTGAACTTGATTCTGTTTTCCCTTGTCTGCTTGATAAGCTTCCACTTATCTTTTTAATCCGTAATGAACATTCTCTCTCCAAATTGATGGCATTGGCCTCCTAAATCTTGAAATTATGAACCTGTCCTGCCTTAACTTTCCACCAAAAATGAACTCACCAAAGATCTTGACATACACACAGAAAATCTGAGGAAGACCTTCATGTTCAGGAAATGTGATGGAAGTCTGCAGGAGAGAGTCTTTTTTTTTTTGAGGATGATTAGCCCTGAGCTAACTACTGCCAGTCCTCCTCTTTGTGCTGAGGTAGCCTGACCCTGAGCTAATGTCCGTGCCCATCTTCCTTTACTTTCCATGTGGGAAGCCTGCCACAGCATGGCATGCCAAGCAGTGCCATGTCCGCACCCAGCATCCGGGCCGGCGAACCCTGGGCCACCGAGAATGGAACGCGCGCACTTAACCACTCTGCCACAGGGCCGCCCGAAGACAGTCTTTATCTTCATTGTAGAAAGTAACAGTGATTGAAGAAAATAAATTATATATATGTGTATATATGTGTATACTACACTTGAGTTTATGATTTAGTAATATATATCATCATTTATGAATGCACATGAAATATACATATGTTACATCTAACATATACATACATGTTAGATATATATTTCATGTAGTTTATAAAAACCTTGTTTATTGCTTTTTCCCACTGCACACAGTTATTAATGTAAACCAAGGACAATTCTTTACCATGTACTAGCTTGGAGGATTTGTGATGACATTGATTCACTGTATGTTGCATAATTTTAATGGGGAAAATTTAATAAACTCCATTTTTCATCTTTTACTTATTGGTAGGTTTTTATGTTAGCAAAGGGAAAGTAAACAAAGATGTTAGGGAGTATTCTGTTAGAATGTTAAGTCCAATGGGAACTAAATTTTTTACCCATGATGGAGGCATATCATTTCAGAGAGAGAAACCATTCTGGGTAAAAATACGGCAACGTGAGACTGCATATTGATTTTGGGGAAAAACTTGTAAAAAGCATGTTCTCTTAACCAACATCCGTTTAACAGAAAAAATAGATTCCTATATGTCCATGTTACACTAGTGGCATATGTCTTGTAGTCTTCTTTCTATACCCACATATTATTTTTCCTTCCATTCAACTCTATGCTCATCAAGAGTCAGAGAATATCTGCATTTTGGTATTTATGAGTTAACTTTTGTGATTTTTTGTTTTGCTCAGAAAGATTCTCCATGAGATGATATCTGTTTCCAATTTCCCTCTTTTTTTTTTTTTTTTTTTTTTTGCTGGAGCAAGATTGACCCTGAGCTAACATTAGCGCCTATCTTCCTCTATTTTGTGTCTAGGTCACTGCCACAGCATGGCTGAATCATGGTGTAGCTCTGCACCCAGGATTCTAACCCATGAACCCTGGCTGCCACCAAAGCAGAGTGTGCTGAACTTAACCACTATGCCATGGAGCTGGTTCCTTAACTCTTATTTTTATAATCTGCCATTTAGGTAAATAGGATGTAAAGTACTGAAATATGTAAAAAATACATGGGATTACATTACACAAATCCCATTTTTATCTATAAAAATACAAATATTCCATATTTTAGAAAATCTTAAATACAACAGAACATTATTTTTTATATCTGCAATTGAAGTTACTTATAATATATTACTGTAGGTGATTGGGAAAATTCAATATGCTCTGGAAGGATTCTGTGCTCTCCTTCACAATGTCTTTTAATTTCTTATTTCACTATAAGGAAATGGAGATAAAAAATTTTGGAAAGTGCCTTTTTGCTATGGTTGATGAAAGAAAAATCATACCTAGAAATATGACAACATTTCAAGAATGAGTTTTGACTGATTTTACATTAAAAAAAGGTGGAGGATTGTAATTTCTGTCTCAAATAAAAATAAATTTTATTAGTTCCATATATGTCTTTCAATGATTCCCTATACTTATAAAAGCTTATCATAACATAGAAACTGCTGAAACTTTTGTAGAAATGTGAAATCAGCGTGATAAATATACAGGTGGAAAATGAGATGCACCAAATAATTAAAAATTTTCAAATCCATATACATATTAGCTATCATTTATTTAGTGCTATATACCCCACACTTTTCATAAACCACTTCATGGTTTCAATAATTCCAAGAATTATTGTTTCCGTAATGGAAACAAGTGTCATCCTAGATTTAAATAATGTGTTTAATGTCATACAAAAAGAGGAGAGATTTAGAGTGTTAAAGCAACAATTCTAGTCTTAGAGTATTCTTCTTGCATTCTTTATTTAATTCCAAAGCTGCCTTTCCTCTTCCTCCAATCACCTCACTCCATTCAAAGAAGTAAATTCAGATGTATGATCTATGGTGTTTGAAGAACTGTCCTCAGTTTCCATTAATAATAACTATGGGCAGTGGGAAAAAGTAATAAGCAAGATTTTCATAAACTACATGAAATATAAATATACATATATGTATATTTCATATGTATTCATAAATGATGTTATATATTCCTAAATTGTATACTTGAGTGTAGTATACACATATATATACATATATACATATATAATCTATTTTACCTTCAACAATGAAGATCAAGTTTGTCTCCTGCAGACTTCCATCACATTTCTAGAACATGACCGTCTTCCTCAGGTTTTCTGTGTGTATGTGAAGATCTTTGGTGAGTTCATTTTTGGTGGAAAGTTATGGTAGGACAGGCTAAAAGTTTCAAGATTAAGGAGGCCAATGCCATCACTTTAAAGATATGAGGAGTAAGGCCCAAATGAGTCACAAAAAATAGTCAAGAGTAATGGGAAGTATAGTTACCCAAGACTGTACTAGAAATAGCTCTGAATATTCTGAATGCTCCATCTTCCACTGACCAGGAAATCAAGAAGTTTAGTGTAAATTGATTACCAGTTCAATAAGATTGTTTCTAGTGAGAAAGGATTATGTTAACTATAGAGTTCCTAACTTTATGGTTTGGTTGATTTTGAAATGAAAATAATAATAATAATAACAACAACAATAAAAATAGATTTATGGGGAAATCATCTTCCCTTCAGAAACCAAAATGTGCCCATTCCACATCAACAAACTTTCTCCTGTTTAAAACAGCAAAATCTATATTAACCACACTTTAATAGTACAGGATAGTCTATGTAAAATAATTTTAAATAAATGTATTGGAAGGAGTACAGCCATCAGGAACCAGTTTAATTCAGTTTTGTCTAAAATAACAGTTTGCTGGTATAATAACAGTAATATGTTTCTATGAACCAACTCAAATGGAAGACTGGATAGCTGATTCTAAATATTGAGAGTTGCCTACAATTAGCTCATCAAAATCGATACCACTAGGGGTGCTTTCTACAATTAAAGGACAATTACATGTGAAAAAATACTTGGGTCCAAACAGTTTAATTATTTAGATCAGCTCTTGTTGGAAAACCCATTTATACCTTTCTTCTTCAGCTTAATGAAATGGATATGAGTGTCTGAATATACTTGAAACGTTGTCCTAAAATTGGTTATGACTTCTTCTTCCCACCTTCAATATATTCAATTTTAGAATCCATTCAAAGCCAGAAAAAAAATTATATGTTATGTGATGGCATTTCTTGACCTGTTTGTTACTAACTTAGGCTTGAAAGGCAGCCAGACAGTGATATTTCTGCTGTCAAGCTCTGTGGGATAGGAACAGACATCACAAAGATTCAGGGAGTAGGGAGTAGAGGTCAAGGGGCCTTGGATTTATTTTTTTTATATCCCATCTTCAAACCAATTTTTTTTTTAATAAAAGTAGATAGATTACATTGTATTGACCACAGGGAATATAATTCATCACTTTTCTCTTCCTCAGGAGAATTGCATCATAGTCCTGCCCAACTGCTGATCTACATTTGCCTATTTGAAAGTGATTCATTCATAACTACATGTTTATAACTGCACTGTTCATAACCACACCACATGAGTAGGTGAATGCACATAAGTTGAAGAACTAAACTTATGAGTATGTGTTCTAATAGATGCTTCTGGTATCTAGATAGAGAACTATTTAGAAAGGATCCAAGAAGAGTGTGGGGGAATTGCACATTGTTATTGTTCATAAGGGTCACTCTGAGCAGAAATCTTTAAAGAAAATAATAATTCTGTTGTCAGAATTCTATCTAGGTCTTGAGTACCTCTTAGTCTAATGAGCATTTTTCACCTTTTTTTCCCTTCTCTTATCCATGATGAATCTCTTCAGATCTTTAATTAAAACAGGTTTTTTGCCTTAGACGAATATATAAAGATAATGCTGAAATGAAAACGAAGAAAGCCTATCCTAAAAAATCAGATTTTTAGCATTTTTCTTAAACTGTCTCTTCGTGTTTTCTAATTCCCAACAACTCCATCTCCATGTAGATACTCTCTTGGAAGCAGGACAAATAGATTTGCATCCACATTAAATTTTATATCCTTTTTGATATTAAACAGATCCAGGAAAACTAAACTGCCAAAGTAATTAGTTCTCACTAGGGTTCATTCAAAAAATAGTCATTATCTTACACTGAAGACACAAAGGAAGAATTTGGAATTCTGCTTAAGACCATCAGGAGATACTTCACAGAGGAGATGATGCTTGAGCTGAGAGTCAAAAAATAAACTGATATTTGTCAGGTGGGAAAGACATTGGGTAGAGGAGGAAACCTAAGGGAAAAAGGATTATAAGCAAAGGGAAGGATAAAAGAAAGTCCAGAATCTAAACTGGTTTTTAAAATTCTAAGATAGATTTCCTTATGACTGATAATAGCTTTGCAGCAGGGTTAAGTTAAAGGTAGCAAAAACAATAATAGTAATAGTATATTCTATAATTTATCTACTATATGCTGATAATTTAGACACTGAATGTATGACTGGCTTTAAAGGAAAAGTACATTATCCTTTCTTTTTCTAGAGAAAATAAGAAAATTTTTCCATGTAAGTTTACACACAATAAGAGTTCTCCTCATAGCTGTTCTGACACCTGTATATTGATACAAGGTTGGAGAAGCCAGATTAAATCAGAATACTAGAATATCAGGCAAAAATAAGCTTTTTTACTACTTCTTATTGAAGTAGAGGGACTTCCTCAACCAGCCATAGCCGTTCAACAATGGGGTTACTCACCATGTAGTATCAGAAGTAGAAAGACATGGGGCCGGCCCAGTGGCACAGCGGTTAAGTTCTCAGGATCCGCTTCTAGTGACCCAGGGTTTGCCGCTTCGGATCCCAGGTGTGGACATGGCACCGCTTGGCAGGCCATGCTGTGGTAGGTGTCCCACATATAAAGTAGAGGAAGATGGGCACGGATATTAGCTCAGGGCCAGGCTTCCTCAGCAAAAAAAGAGGAGGATTGGCAGTAGTTAGCTCAGGGCTAATCCTCCTCAATAAAAATAAAAAAATAAAAGAAGTAGAAAGACAAACATACTGGGCTTGACTGTGTTGGAGAGATAAAAAGTAAAATGGAATGAGACAGAGAAAGACAGAAAGACAATGATTTATGGAGAGAGAAAGATTTAGAGAGACCACCAATGATAAAAAAAAAAATGACTTTTATATAACTAACACTTTTCTCAGTCTAAATCCTATGAGTTGCTCTGCATCTTCATCTTGCTGGCAAAGTAAATGATGAACTGGAATCAAGGGTAGGGATTGCCTTCCCCAAAATTCCAAGGTCGTCATTTCCTTCTTTATGCATCAACAGGAATCAAGAGGTTGGGAAGAAAGTCTCTGCCAACAGCAAGGAGAAAAGTGAGTTTAATTCAAAGAAACTTCAAATCTTATTTATTTCTTTTCTATCAAGCTGGAACTGTTTAAAAGATAGTTTAATATATGAGTTCTGCTGTCAAGTTAGGTCTATGGAAAGTCAATGTTTATTTACTCTTTGTCAGTGGTGAGTGCAACTATGCAACTGGGCAATCTAGCCAGGAGAGGACATCTGGAATAAGAGTAGAAAGAGAACCATGGAGATGAACATAATTGCCAATGGAATTTATTGTTTCAACAGTGTAAAGGGAGTCAGACAAAGGAATAAAGGGAGAATATTTTGAGACGGAAGAAAAAATAAGATAGAGTGTGATTACAGAATCAAAATATGTATTTTAAGGAAAAAATAATGTCAAGTACTGCACAATTATCAATTGAGAAGAGTCCTTAAAAAATGTATTGTGCTTGTTAAAAGAGGATCATTTTTACTTTTTCCCAGAAAAGTGAACTTGACATTACAGATGCAAACGGCTATCATTGTGGTTTGAAATATGCTTAATTAGAAAAATACAAGTCATAGTGATTAGTTCAGGGTTATAACTAGAAATGAAATAAGAGACAGGGAATTTTAGCAGAGGGAGATCATTGCTTCTCGTATTACAAAATGTGCTAAAATCTAAATAGTTTGGAGTAGGGAAAGAACAAGTGTATTGAAGATGCTTGAAATACAAGATTTTCAAGGAAAGACAATAAACAAATGAAAAACTCAGAACATATCTATGGAAATTAGCCTACAAGAGGAGAAGAGGTTGTCCTGCTGCAGAGACAGGGTGTGAGGGACAGGAGGAGGTGAGAGTTTCTGCATGTGTACTGTATTCTAACCGCATTTTATGGCCAAGAGATTATAGTATGGTTTTCATAGAAAGTTTGAAGAGACAGGTAAAATTTAAGAAAAACATGTCTAGAAATCAGCCAGGGAATTCAAAGCTGCATAAATTTTATTGGGAAAGCTTCTAGAATTGAGATTTTCTCTAGTATTGTTGAGCTTCTCTGTTGGAAAATCTAAGCATACTGATCAAAACTTAAGATTTCTAGGTACAGATTGGTAAGTAGCAAAAAGAGCAAAGAAATTGTGTCATGAGACAAAGGAGTAGCTAATATATTATACCATGAATAAAAAGTGAGAAAGGAATGTGAATTAAAGAGAGTGGATAATGGCCCTGAATAAAAGAAAAATATAACATGTGACCACAATATGGAAATAAAAATGAGCTATTTGTCAGAATGTAAGGTTATAAGTAACTTGTGTATGAGTAGTGTCTGTTGTGAGCATTTTCAAGGTGAGATGTAGGTTTATGTTGAAGTTCTGTGAAGAAATAGCTAATGTGAAGCATGAATGAAAGCTTTTATTCATGGAGATTAAACAAAACAACAAAACAAAACAAAACACCTGTTTTCTTCATCCTGATTACTAAAACATGCTAAGTGCACTAGTTTTTCTGCCAGGAAAGAAAAATAAAATCCAAATACAAGAATATTTATCTCTTTTAAACTATTATTTCTGTACTCTAATTATAAAATACGCCATGTCTTTTTATTCTCTAACCTCTTTTAATCGCGAAAATTTAGATGAGAGTAATTTCAAAGTCAATGATCTCATTCAAGAAACTAAATGCTCTATACTGCCGAGAGAAAAATTTCAAAAGAATTAGTTGTATGATACATCAACACAGAGTCAGAGGGGACAAAAACATTACAGGAACTGAGGTGGGTAGGGAGACAATGATTTAAGGACTATATTGATCAATGAATTTCTTTTGGGAGAAATACAGGACAGACTGGTTTTAAGCATTGATGAGTAGAAGATCACTTACCTGGATGATATTTTACACAGGAGATTTTGCATGACTGAAGAGGTAATGATGGTAAACTAAGCACACTGGCCTCGTAGTAGGGAACTTTGTGAGCCTGTGGGGGAATGATAATGGGAATTAATGACAGAGAGTTACATAGTCAGGGAGATTGACATGTTCTGTATTCAGAAAGGATGAATGATGAATTAATAAACAAATAAAAAAAATGCTTTGAATTTTCACCTCCTAAACGCTCTTTAAAGGTCTAACAGAGTTAGTAACCTGCCGATACTGCTATAAGCATACTTCAGACTCAGCCCAACTGTGGCTTCACTGGCTATTAACTGCAGCGAGGACACCCCCAGAAAAGCTATGGGCTGAAAGTCCAAAAGACCCGGGTCTTAAAGGGCCCACGCACAAACTCACTCATTGCTGCAAGCTAAAATCACCAGAGAGAAGGCTGACAGTCCTTTGGTGACATGAGACTCACCTGGTGGTCTCTAGGGGCATCTTGGTGAGAGGAGGGACCTCTCCGGAGACTGAGACATTGGTGGGGGCCATTGTTCTGCCTTTTGGGCTCATGTACAATTGGAATTTCATGATCTCTCTGAAAAGAATTTTGTACAACATATTGAAGGAAGAAAATCTATTGTTACTCAACACAGGTAAAAAGAAAAATTACTTACTGGGCAGTATTAGAGTTCTACAGTCCATTTGAAAAGAAGTCATTTTATAATCTCTCTCTCTAAATTCTTTTGTAAAAATAGAAACTGACTCCCCAGATGTTTACCTCTTTTTGAAATTAGCAAGCAAGCAAATGTTCAAATTGGAACAAACACTGCACTGTCATTGCAGAGTGAATGACACTAAACAGGCAACTGAGCTGTGTATTAACATCCAAGGGTGAGTTTTATAGGAGTAGGTATTTAAAAGAGAGGGGCCAGCTCAATGGCCGAGTGGTTAAGTTTGCATGCTCTGCGGTGTCCCAGGGTTCAGATCCTGGGCGCAGACAGGGCACCGCTCCTCAGGCCACCTTGAGGCAGTGTCCCACAACAAGAAAGAAGTGCAACTAAGATATACAACTGTGTACAGGGTGGGTTTGGGGAGGTAAAGCAGGAAAAAAAAAAAAAAAAGATTGCCAACAGTTGTTAGCCCAGATGGTAATCTTTGGGGAAGAAAAGAAAAAGGAAGATTGGCAACAGTTGTTAGCCCAGGTGCCAATCTTTAAAAAAAAAAAAAAAAAGAGAGAAAGAAAATTGGAAAGGAATGGGTTAGGGGAGTGGGAAAATACTACTTTTTTTTGTTTTGTTTTTAATTGCAGTAACGTTGGATTATAACATTATATAGCTTTCAGATGTGCATCGAAATATATTTCAAATTCTGTGTAGATTACATCATGTTCACCACCCAAAAGCTAATTACAGTCCATCCCCTCACATGTGAGCCTAATCATCCTTTTTGCCCTCCCCCGCTTCCCCTAAGGTAACCACTAATCCAATCTCCAATGCTATGTGTTTGTTTGTCATTGTTTTTATCTTCTACTTATGAGTGAGATCACACGGTATTTGACTTTCTCCCTCTGACTTGTTTCACTGAGCATAATACCCTCAAGGACCATCCATGTTGTCACAAATGGCCAAATCCTGAATGAAATATTAATCTCCTTTTCAGAATGTCTATACAGAGCTGACACTTACTTGGAGTTAATCCCATTTATACAATTACATTTTCAATTTCCTACACTCCCTTTATATTTCTCTAAATATTTCCCTCTAGATTTCACAGCCACCTGTGAGAATACAAATTCACAAGTTTAATTCTACAGCCTTCTTTTGTGCATGTGCCTACTCATGTTGGTGTAGCATTGTCTGAAGATAAAGAAAGCCATTCCCAGAGGCAAACAGAATAAAAACAGCATCAGCACTTGGACAAGGGCTAGGAGGCTATTCTCCTGAGGAATGGAC
>NC_060280.1:25165890-25198494 GCF_021613505.1 Equus quagga
AGCAAACCCCAAAATGTAATAATAATAAAGAAGCATGGGGCCGGCCCCGTGGCCGAGTGGTTAAGTTTGCGAGCTCTGCTGTGGTGGCCCAGTGTTTCAATGGTTCGGATCCTGGATGCAGACATGGCACTGCTCATCAGGCGATACTGAAGCAGCATCCCACACAGCACAGCCTGAGGCACTCACAACTAGAATGCACAGCTGTGTACCCGGAGGCTTTGGGGAGAAGCAGCAGCAGCAGCAGCAAAAAAACAGAAGATTGGCAACAATTGTTAGCTCAGGCGCCAACTTTTAAAAAAGAAAAAAGGAAATTGACCACAGATGTAAGAGTTTATTTCTGAACTCTCAGTTCCCTTCCATTGATCTCTATGCTCATCCTTTCGCCAGTGCCACATTTTTTTGATTGCTGTACCTTTGCAGTACATTTTGAAATCGAGATGCATGAGTCTCATAACTTTGTTCTGTTCTTCTTTTTTAAGATTGTTTTGGGTATTTGGAGCCCCTAGCAATTCCACATGAATTTGAGGACTGGCTTTCCACTTCAGAGGGTAAAAAAAATGCTCTTGGAATTTTGTGAAGTTGGCATTGAATCTGTAGATCACCTTGGGTAGTACTGAGGTCTTAAGCATATTAAGTCATTCTACCCTTGGACACAGGATGTCTTGCCTTTGAGTTAAGTCTTTTTAAATTTCTTTCATCAATATTTTGTTGTTTTCAGTGCACAAATATGTCACCTTCTTGGTTAAATTTACTTCTAAATATTTTATTATTTTTAGATGTTTCTACAAGTAGAATGGTCTTCTTAATTTCCTCTTCAGACTATTCACTGCGGGTGTATAGAAACATGACTGATTTCTGACTGTTGATTGTATACTCTGCTACTTTGCTAAAATTATTTACTAGCTTTTGTAACTTTCTTGTTAATTCTTTGAGGTTTTCTGTATATAGGATCATGTTATCTGTGGATAGATATACTTTTTACTTTCTAATTAGGACCAGTTCATGAGGGCATTGACCACAGGACAGATGAAAACTCCCAATGGAGAATCCACATCCTGTTTTCCATGACTTCCCTTCTAAAGAATGATCCTGGATAGCTTCAAGGACAATTATTAAAGAAAGTAATAAAGTGTAAAATCTGAGTACGTAGAGTTTAGAGGAAACTTTGGTCACATATCTAAGGTCCACATTGGATGATGATTTCCTCTCTCAATATCTTGGGAAATTTCACTTAACAATGGAGACCTTTACATCATCTTGGGCTGTCATTTATGTGGCAGTTTCGTTTTATTCTAATTCTGTTTCACAAACTGACTATAATATTTCCCTATAAAGCTGTGAAGAATACCTACAATCCCCATTCCACATGTTAACTGTTAGTCTAAGGAAAATCCACAGAAGAAATTCTGTGAAGGATGAGTATCTGTGTAAGGTTTGAAACAAGCATGGTGATTGAACAGTAAACAGATATGGGCAGTAATTATAGGACAAGTCATGGAGGAAGAAAAATAACAACCGCCTGTAAGGAAGGCAAAAATCAGAGGCAGGCCTATCAGAGTTGAGAAAACATCTGTAGCAGAAAGAGAACTAGGTTTTTGTGTGGGTATACCTCTGGAGAGGTGAGGGTGGATGAGTACCAGGAGTCATCAATGTTGTGCTAATAAAAACCGTCTCTGAATTTTGGTTACAGAGGAGGAGGTGGGCAGTGAATAGATGTTGCATCCATCAACCTGCCTCTGATGAGTTTTACTTATAGGCTGTTAATTACAGTGTGTTTTCAAAAGAAAGAAAAAGCATTCCCACCTCCCAACATAATAGACTGAAATTCTCATAAATGTAGGAAGCTTATCATTATTAATAAAAATAAAAAATTTGACATTCAGCATTAATATTTCTGGGAGAATATTTGACAAACTGCTGTGATTAAAATAACAAATCCATTGTTGAAAGATGAGAATAGTAGGAGAAAAAGATAATTTTATATTCAGAAGACAAGCCCAAGGTGATATGTGACCAAGTGGTGATCAATTCACAGATGAGAAGAGTCTAGGGGGCTACTGGAAGTCTTTGTCTTGACTCCACCTTGTAGAGATGTCGGAAAGGAGAACCTGCTACTCTCAGACTCTTGAGCTTAGACAGAGAGAATAGATCCAGCCCATGCGCCTGAGTCTGTCCAGAGGTAGGTATTGAACCGTACAAGTCCCCAGTCACATCAGAAATGCAACTTCCATCTTCCTAAGCAGAAGGGATCCCCCAGAATATTAGGCTGGGTGGGAAGAATCAGGGACAGTAGAGATGCAGGGACTTACCTGAGACAGCAAAACAAAGAAAGAAAATCAGCAGTGGGCACTGAATTTTGTGAATGGTATGAACTAATTCTTTCTGCATAATTCAGTGACTATTATGGATCTGCCACATAGCTGGACTTTGCAGAGAGGCAATGGTGTATAAAAAAAATTCTGATTAAACAGAGTTGTCCAAAGAGCAGCATTTCACCAGAGTTAGCTGTGGTGCTCAATGACGAGAGGGGAGAGAGGTACTCGCAGGAAGGCTAGTCATGGCTCTAAGTGTTTAAGAACTGACTAAACAATATCAAGCAGAGGTTAGAATTTTGCATGTATTTCTCTGTCTATCTCTCCTCAGGCTGTCCACTGCTAACTGGGAGCAGATGGGCGAATTATCCCTCCCCCACGGACCTTTGACAAAATGTTTTCAAGCACAAAGTGAGCAGCAAAAATGCTATCTTTATTTGAGCTTTGTCAGAAAAATCCATAGAAACAAAATTTTAATATTTTTCAAGGTCATCTTGAAACTCCTGATAAATTAACTCTGCAACATCCATCAAAAGAATGTGAAACTCCATGTCTCAGAAAAAAATTCATTCTACTGTGATATTTAAGTAATTAAGGAATCTACCTTCCTGCATTGCCTTGTGTGTATGCTGGAGAAGTGTTCTAAGTCCCACTTAATAATTGAGTGTCTAGATTTTGCCTGTGTTAAAGCATTCCAGCCTGCATTCTTGTCTGATAAAACGAGCCACCTGAGTATCTTCTTTCCTTCCATAGTCTTAAAAAATTTTTATATGTTTAATATTTAGCAAGGAGCAGCTATACAATTTTGACATTCATCTACACATGGAGAAGGGATGCACATTACAAATCTCTGGATTTTCTCATAAAGAAATGCCAAAATGGCAGCAGCTAACAAAGAATGGAAGACAGGAGACTTGTGGACAAAGGCCAGAGCTTGCAGTGCAAACCAATGCATGCTTCTCTCTTGATAACAATTCCCTCCACAGTTTCTTCCGTATGTATCTCATCATTATAAACCAAGTGCTTATTACATCTTGTTGAACACTGTCTAATATTTCCAGAAGATCATGAAACTTTGAATTTGAGAAGTCTCTTTTTGAAGATGTACCACCTTCTGAGAAACATTGCTACATTGCTTATCCCCTACATGGCTCTTTGGCAACACAGATCTTTAAACTTGTTAACATTGTTATAAGCACTAAAGCTACAAGAATGAAGCCCTGGGATTTCCTACACTGCCCTGAGAAACTACATAAACTAAGCCATGTCAGCTCTTCAGAAAGTAAATGCAGAGTTATTATACGTTTAAAAAAAATATTACAGCCTAGGTTCATGAACAGTCCTTTATCTCTTTTAAGGAAGAACTCTACATAGCTCTTCATCGTAGGAGGTTCATCGGTAAATGTTTGGTGTGCCCTCTATCACAATGTTGAGTGAAAATTAGAAATCATATTTCCAGCTTTCCTTCCTTCCTTCTTCCAATTTTTTCTTTCTTTCATCAATTATTCACCAATTATCTAATATATATCACACATAAAATGTAGTTTGACTTACAGTTGATCTTAAACTTTAAGGGCAAGAACTGAGTGATTGTTGGGTGAGGAAAGAGGGGCCAGGGATTATTTTCCAAAACTATAGAATATATCATATAAGAGGCTTAGAGGTGCTGTATACCTCCAACAGTTGTCCTTCCTGCCGCAGACATCCTCACACAGAGTTTTAAGCCAGACCTAGGGTAGCCCATGACTTCTCTTGACTTCCATCCCAAGTACACATGCAACATGATTTGAGCTAACCTAGCCAGAGATGTTTCTATCACTCACCAGACCCGAGGGCAGGGATAAGCTGGATGGATCGTGATGCAGCTGGGGCCTCTTGAGGCTCCCTGCTTTGAACATAGTGCCAAGTGACCAGGTTTATAAGGCACTGGTTCCAGGTCTCCCTGGTGGCTTACATCCAATCTCTGTGGTATAGGCTGTCAGAGAAACATCAGATGTGCATATCCCAGCCAGAGCTGTCTATTGCTAATCCTTGTGAGTCTCTGCCAACTCTCTAGATGATATGTGAAATAATTTAGAACATGCAGTCTGTTCTGTTTCAAGCTTCCTTTCTTCTGTTCCCAGTCTAAGACCTTCTCAGTTCCTTAGAGAGAGAAGTCATCACCTATATCATATCAGTTCCCCAGAAACCTCTTGAATTATATTTAGATCTCCATGATATCCAATCTTTTATATCCTCCAACCCTCCTCCACCAAATCCAGTAGGTTTTTCTTAAATGGTAAATAGCTTGGGGAGTGAGAGTGAAATATCTACAACAATATTTCCATGAATAATAATAAATTTCCTCCAAGATAAATTCATTTGTTCCTCATTTTTATCTTCTACTCATGAGTGAGATCATATGGTATTTGGCTTTCTCCCTCTGATTAATTTCACTCAGTATAATACCTTCAAGGACCATCCATGTTGTCACAAATGGCAGGATTTCATCATTTCTTATGGCTGAGTAGTATTCCATTGTGTATAAATACCACATCTTCTTTATCCATTTGTCCCTTGATGGGCACCAAGATTGCTTCCAAGTCTTGGCTATGGTGTATAATGCTGCAGTGAACACAGGGGTGATGTATCTTTATGCCTTTGTGTTGTCAAGTTCTTTGAATAAATGCCCAGCAGTGGGAGAGCTGGATCATATTGTAGATCTATTCTTAGTTTTCTGAGGATACTCCATACTGCTTTCCATAGTGGCTGCACTAGTTTGCACTCCCACCAACAGTGGTCAAGGGTTCCCTTCTCTCCACATCTTCTCCAACATTTGTTCTCTCTTGTCTTGTTAATTATAGCCATTCTGACCGGAGTGAGGTGATACCTTATTGTAGTTTTGATTTGCATTTCCCTGATAGCTAATGATGCTGAGCATCTTTTCATATGTCTGTTGGCCATCCGTATATCTTCTTTGGAGAAATTTCTGTTCAGATCTTTTGCCCATTTTTTAATTGGGTTGTTGGTTTTTTTGTTGTTAAGATGTGTGAGTTCTTCGTATATTTTGGATATTAACCCCTTATCTGATATATGGTTTGCAATATCTTCTCCCAATTGTTAGGTTGTCTTTTCATTTTGTTGATGGTTTCCTTCGCTGTGCAGAAGCTTTTTGGTTTGATGTAGCCCCATGGGTTCATTTTTTCTTTTGTTTCCCTTGCCTGATCAGATATGGTACTTGAAAATATGCTGCTAAGACTGATGTCAAAGAGCATACTGCCTGTGTTTTCTTGTAGACGTTTCATGGTTTTGGGCACTACATTCAAGTCCTTAATCCATTTTGAATTGATTTTTGTGCATGGTGTAAGGAAATGGTGTACTTTCATTCTTTTGCATGTGGCTGTCCAGTTTTCCCAACACCATTTACTGAAGAGACTCTCCTTTCTCCATTATATGCTCTTGGCCCCCTTGTCAAATATTAGCTGTCCATAAATGTGTGGGTTTATTTCTGGCCTCTTGATTCTGATCCATTGATCTGTGTGTCTGTTTTTGTGCCAGTACCATGCTGTTTTGTTTACTATGGCTTTGTGGTATATTTTGAAATCAGGGAGTGTGATACCTCCAGCTTTGTTCTTTTTTCTCAGGAATCCTTTGGCTATTTGGGATCTTTTGTTGTTCCATATGAATTTTAGGATTCTTTGTTCTATTTCTGTGAAAAATTGTTGTTGGAACTTTGACAGAGATTGCCTTGAATCTATAGTTTGCTTTAGGAAGTATGGACATTTTAACGATGTTAATTCTTCCAATCCAAGAGCACAGAATATCTTTCCATTTCTTTGTGTCTTCTTCGATTTCTTTCAACAATGTTTAATAGTTTTCATTGTACAGATCTTTCACCTTTTTGATTAAGTTTATTCCTAGGTATTTTATTCTCTTTGTTGCAATTGTAAATGGGATTGCATTCTTAATTTCTCTTTCTGCTACTTTGTTGTTAGTGTATAGAAATTTAACCGATTTTTGTATGTTGATTTTTTATCCCATGACTCGAGTGTATTCATTAATTGTTTCTAAAATCTTTTTAGTGGATTCCTTAGGGTTTTCTAGATATAAAATCATGTCGTCTGCAAAGAGTGACAGTTTCACTTCTTCTTTTCCAATATGGATCCCTTTTATTTCTTTTTCTTGCCTGATTGCTCTAGCTAGGACTTCCAATACTATGTTAAATAAGAGTGGTGGCAATGGGCATCCTTGTCTGGTCCCTGTTCTTAGAGGGATAGCTTTCAGTTTTTCTCCATTGAGAATGATATTTGCCATTGGTTTGTCGTATATGGCCTTTATTGTGTTGAGGTATTTTCCTTCTATACCCATTTTATTTAGAGTTTTTTTCGTAAATGGATGCTGTACCTTCTCAAATGCTTTCTCTGCATCTATTGAGATGATCCTGTGGTTTTTATTCTTCATTTTGTTAGTGTGGTGTATCATGTTGATAGATTTGTGGATGTTGAACCATCCCTGCATCCCTGGAATGAAACCCACTTGATCATGATGTATGATCTTTTTAATGTATTATTGTATTCGATTTGCTAGAATTTTGTTGAGGATTTTTGCATAGATGTTCATTAGTGATATTGGCAAGTCATTTTCTTTTTTTGTGTTGTCCTTGTCTGGTTTTGGTATTAGGATAATGTTGGCTTTGTAGAATGAGTTAGGAAGCCTCCCCTCCTCTTCAGTTTTTTGGAAGAGTTTGAGAAGGATAGGTATTAAGTCTTTGAATGTTTGCTAGAATGCACCATGGAAGCCATCTGGTCCTGGACTTTTATTTTGGGGTAGGTTTTTGATTGCTGTTTTGATCTCCTTACTGGTGATTGGTCTATTGAAATTCACTACTTCTTCTTAGTCCAGTTTTGGAAGGTTGTATGTTTCTAAGAATTTATCCATTTCTTCTAGATTATCCAATTCATTGGTGTATAGCTTTTCATAGTATTCTCTTATGTTTTGTATTTCTGAGGTGTCTGTTGTAATCTCTCATCTTTCATTTCTGATTTTATTTATTTGAGCCTTCTCTCTTTTTGTCTTGGTGAGTCTAGCTAAGGGTTTGTCAATTTTTATCTTTTCAAAGAACCAACTCTTGGTTTCATTAATTTTTTCTATTGTTTTTTCAGTCTCTATTTGATTTATTTCTGCTCTGATTTTTATTATTTCCTTCCTTCTGCTGATTTTGGGCTTTGTTTGTTTTTTTTCCAGTACCTTTAGATGCGCTTTTAGATTGTCTATTTGGGATTTTTCTTCTTTGTTGAGGTAGGCCTGAATTGCTATAAACTTCCTTCGTAGAACTGCTTTTGCTTTATCCCACAGATTTTGGCATGTCATATTTTCATTTTCATTTGTCTCCAGGAATTTTTTGATTTCTTCTTTGATTTCTCCATTGACCCAATCGTTGTTCACTTGCATTTTGTTTCATCTCCATATTTTTGTGGCTTTTCTGGTTTTCTTCCTGTAGTTGATTTCTAGTTTCGCACCTTTGTGGTCAGAAAAGATACAAGGTATTATTTCAATCTTAAATTTATTGAGACTTGTTTTGTGGCCTAATATGTGATCAGTAGTGGAGAATATTCCATGTGCATTTGAAAAGAATGTGCATTCTGTGGTTTTTGGATGGAATGTTCTATACATATCTACTAAGTCTATCTGGTTTAATGTGTCCTTTAAGGCAAGTGTTTCCTTATTGATCTTCTGTTTGGATGATCTATCCATTGGTGTAAGTGGAGTGTTAAAGTCCCCTGCTATTATTGTGTTACTGTCTATTTCTCCTCTTATATATGTTAATAGTTGCTTTATATATTTAGGTGCTTCTATGTTGGGTGCATAGATGTTTACAAGTGTTATATTTTCTTGTTGGATTGTTCCCTTTATCATTATGTAGTGCCTGTCTTTGTCTCTTGTTACAGTTTTTGTTTTAACATCAAGTTTGTCTGATATAAGTATTGCTACCCCCGCTTTCTTTTCTTTGCCATTTGCATGGAATATCTTTTTCCATCCTTTCACTTTCAGTTTGTGAGTGTCTTTAGGTCTGAAGTGTGTCTCTTGTATGCAGCATATACATGGGTCTTGTTTTTTTATCCAATTGCCACCCTATGGTATTTGCTTGGAGTATTTAGTCCATTGACATTTAAAGTAGCTATTGATAAATATGTATTTATTGCCATTTTGTTACTTTTTTTCTGGGTGTTTTAGTAGTTCTTCTCTGTTCCTTTCTTTTTCTCTTGCTGTCTTCCCTTGTGGTTTGATGGCTATCTTTAGTAACATGTCTGATTTCCGTTGTCTTACTTTTTTGCTTATTTATTATACGTTTCTGATTTGTGATTACCATGAGGATCCTATTTAATATTCTATTCATATAACAGTCTATATCAAGTTTCTAGACTCTTTAGCTTTACCTCTTTCTAAAACCTTCATTTTTTCACTCCGCTCCTCCCATATTTTATGTTTTTGAAATCATATCTAGTCTCTTGTTTAGTGTGTGTCTATCCATTACCCTCTTATCATTGAAATAGGTGATTTTAGTATGTTTGTCTTTTAACCTTCATATTATCTTCATAGGTAATTGATCTGCTACCTTTACAATATTGTTGCCTTTAGAAGTGATTTTATTGCCTTTTTGTTGTTGTTGTTTGTGGGTTTTATTGATAATTTTTTTAATCTCTATTTGTGGTCATCACTTTCTCACTTAAATAAGCCCCTTCAGCGTTTCTTGTAGAACTGGTTTCTTGGTGATGAACTCCTTTAATTTTTGCTTCTCTGGGAAGCTCTTTATTTCTCCTTCCATTCTGAATGACAACCTTGATGGATAGAATATTCTTGGCTGTAGCTTTTTTCCTTTTAGTACTTTAAATCATTGTGCCATTCTCTTCTTGCCTGTAGAGTCTCGGCTGAGAAGTCTGCTGATGGCCTTATGGGCTTTCCTTTGAAGTCACTTGTGGCCTTTCTCTTGCTGCTTTTAGGATTCTCTCTGTCTTTAATTTTAGACATTTTAATTATAATGTGTCTTGGTGTAGACCACTTTGGGATTATCTTGTTTGGAGCACTCTGTGCTTCCTGTACTTATATGTCTGTTTTCTTCCACAGGTTAGGAAAATTTTCCTCTATTATTTCTTCAAATAAATTTTCTGCCCCTTTGTCTCTCTCTTCTCCTTCTGGGACACCTATAATCCGAATGTTAGCACACTTGATATTGTCCCAGAGTTCCCTTAGACTGTTCCCATTCTGTCTAATTATTTTTTCTGTTCTGCTTGAGTAATTTCCTCTAGCCTTTTGTCTAGCTCACTGATCCGTTCTTCTGCATCCTCTGCTCTGCTATTGAGTTCCTCTAGTGAATTTTTCGTTTCCAGTATTGTATTCTTCATTTCTGATTGGTTCTTTTTTATATCTTCCAGTTCTTTGCTGATGAGCTCACTGTCTTCATCCAGTCCTCTCCACATATCTGTGAGCATCCTCATGATATCTTATTTGAACTCTTTGTCGAGTAGGTCGCTTATTTCTGTTTCATTTAGTCCTTTATCTGAGGTTTTGTCATGTTCCCTTGCTTTGAAAGTATTCCTTTGTCTTCTCATTATGCCTCTTTCTCTTTTCTTATTTCTATATGTTAGGTTAGTTGGCTATGTCTCCTGATCTTGGAGAAGTGGCCTTATGTATGAGATGCCTTTTGAGGGCCAGCAGTGTGCTTCCCTCTCTTCACCAGTCCAAATGATCCAGGAGTGACCCCTTTGTGGGCTACTTGTGTCTTTCTGCTGTGGCAGGGTTGCTCCCACTGCAGGTGCCCAGGGAGTCTAGTCTTTCCTTCCCTGGCCAACTGTTTGTAAATCCAGTTTGGGGAGCCTCAGCACTGTTGGTTACAAAGCCTATCAGCACAATCCTATTACAGCTTTCCTCTTAATTGGGTTGGTACCCAGTGTAGTTGGTTACTAGGCTCAGGGGCTTACAGTTGCAATAGGCCTCAGACCTACAAGGCTGTTGTCAGTTCTCTTAGGAGTGCATCTGAGTGGGGCTGGCCCTACACAGGGAGCACTCAATTGTTTCAGGCTTTGGAAGGTGGGGCTGATCCCTTTTATGGCTATATGTGAAGCACAGGTCTTCTGCCACTGATACATCTCACCTCCCACCACACACACTTAGTCTTGGTCCTTACACACTTCCCAACCCCCTGGAGTGTACCCAGATGCTGCACTGCAGAGGCCCCTAGCTCTCCACCAATGGCCCCCAGAGTTCATCTGGTCCTCACATAGGCCCTGCCCCACAGAGGAGGACACACTCCTCTGCCTGTAGAGGATCAAGGCACCCAGTCCAATGCAGGCCAAAAAGTAGCCTGAGGACTTGCTGTTAAGTGGGGCCAGTCCTTAGGGTGGCCTGCCTGCCCTGGCTGAACTGGATTAAATCTGTGCTCTAGCGGGTGTTGTAGACCGCTGGGCTAACAGGCCAAGGGAAGAACCTCAATGGCACCCACTGGGGTCTGCGTCAGCCTGCCTGGACCAGGACAGAACAATGCCCCCCACCAATGTATCAGTCTGTGGAGAGGTCCCTCCTCTCACCAAGATTCCCCCAGAGCCAACCAGGTGAGTCTCGTTTCACCAAAGGACAGTCAGCTTTCTCTCTGGTCATTTTAGCTTGCTGCAGTGAGTGAGTTTGTGCGTGGGCCCTTTAAGCCCCGGGTCTTTTGGGGTTTCGGCTGATAGCTTTTCTGTGGGTATACTCACTGCAGTTAATAGCCAGTGAAGCCAAACAGTAAGACCCTTGTCTCAGTTGGGCTGAGTCTGAAGGATGCTTATAGCAGTATTGGCCCCTGCTCCTGACCTCACTCCTCCAGGGAGGGCTGTGTACCTTAGGGTGGCTCCTGCCGGGCCAGCTGAAAAGCTCTGCTGCTCCCAAAGGTGGATGTTTTCCTCTCCAGCAGGAATTTCTACCTCTTCTGCCTTAGTCAGGACTGTCCCTTGTTGTGGGTGTTTTCAGTTTTCTCTCCAGGGTAATTTTGCCAAAAATAGTTTTAACCTGGCAGTGTTTGTGGGAGGAGATGAGTTCAGAGTCTGCTTATGCCACCATCTTGATGAGATGGACCTCAGGAAAATACTACTCTGATTAAAGAGGATAGTTTAAAAAAATTTTAATTTTCTGATTGACCCTTACCTGATTCAAGACAACTTAAATCTCTTCTCTGGCTGGGATAAATGCCAGTTGTTTGTTCAAGACTTGTTTATCACACTCATCAAACAAGAGAACAATTAGATTTTATATAAAAAATATAATCACTTTAATTAGAAATATTTGAAAAGTGTTTTGTCATCAATAAATCATATCATGAACTGAATTTTATTAAATGTATTTTCAATATTTTCTACTATATTTGACATACTTATGATATGTCAGATTTTCAAATTTATTTTACTAAAATTATTCTGTTCAGGATCAGTAATTACCATATGTTCTCTAAAAAGATATTATTTAGTGATCGGATACTGAAATGAGAAAGTTTTCCAGGAAAAATACAAAATATTATGACTTTTCAGTATATGCCGTTATTCTATCAAGTAAAATTTTCAGTATATAATTTGTAGATCTGAATTTTCACATTAAGATTTTATTTCTGCTTCAAGTTTTATTCATTTTAAATCTGTCTTATTTGCCATTTGACATCACTGATTTTATTTCATACTGTTTGTCTCTAAAGTATCTAATTTGATCTGGGGCAGTGGGGAATTTTTCCCTAGAGTCCACCTCTGGGATAAACACTTGTTCAAGAAAACCATGGCACAATTTCTACTATAGACCCCTACATGCATGTATTTCACTTTTTTATTAGTAGATTTTATTTTTAGATCAGTTTTAGGGCCGACCCAGTGGCACAGCGGTTAAGTTCACACGTTCTGCTTCTCGGTGGCCCCAGGGTTCACCGGTTCAGATCCCGGGTGTGGACATGGCACTGCTTGGCAAGCCAGGCTGTGGTAGGTGTCCCACATATAAAGTAGAGGAAGATGGGCATGGATGTTAGCTCAGGGCCAGTCTTCCTCAGCAAAAAAAAAAAAAAAAAAAGAGGAGGACTGGCAGTAGTTAGCTCAGGGCTAATCTCCCTCAAAAAAAAAAAAAGATCAGTTTTAGGTTTGCAGAAAAATTGTACAGGAAGCATAGTTTCCATGTACACTCTCTCTCCTATCTTACATTTTCTCTGACAATTAACCTCTTGCATTAGTGTAGTGCATTTGCTAAATTGATGAGCAAGTTGATACTTTATTATTAACTAAAGTGCATAATTTACATTGGAGCTCATCCTTTGTATTGCACATTTCAATGGGTTTGGGTGGATGCACAGTGTCGTGTATCCATCATTAGAGCGTCATGCAGAATAGTTCTTCTGCCTTAAAAATGTCCTGTGCTCCACGTATTCATCTCTCTGCCTTTTCCATGAACCCTCGCAAATACTAATCTTTTTATTGTCTCTACGGTTTTACCTTTCCAGAATATCACGTAGTAGGAATCACATAGTATGAGACTTTTTCAGGACAGCTTCATTCACTGAGCAATATACATTTAAGGTTCCTCCATATCTTTTTGTAATTTGATAGTTCATTTCTTTTTATCACTAAATACTCTTTCATCTACGGAAGCACCACAATTTGTTTATACATTCACCTATAGAAAGACATCTTGATGGCTTCCAAGGTTTAGCAATTGTGAATAAATATGCTATCAATATGCATGTGCAGCTTTTTGTGTAGACATAAATTTTCAACTCATTTGGCTTAATAACTATAAGCACAACTGCTGGACTGTGTGATAAGCCTATATTTAACTTTGTAAGAAACTGGCAAATTGTCTTCCAAAGTATCAGTGTCATTTTGCATCCTCACCGTTAATGAATGAGAATTCTTGTTGCTCCACTTCATCACCAGCATTTGGTATATCAGAGTCTTGTACTTTAGCTATTTTAATAGGTGTATAGCAGTATTGCATTGTTGAGTCAATTTTCAATTCTCTAATGACATATGATATTGAAGGTTGTTTGTGTGTTTATTTGTCATCTGTATATCTTTGGTGAGCTGTCTGTTTAGACCTTTTACCCATTTTTAATTGGGTTGATTGTTTTCTTTCTTTTCTTTCTTTTTTTTGCTGGGAAAGATTCACCCTGAACTGTTGCCAATTTTCCTCTCTTTTTCTTTTCCCTTCCCAAAGGCCCCCAAGACATAATTGTATATGTTGGCTGTAGATCCTTCTAGTTCTTCTATGTGTGCCACCACCACAGCACGGCCAGCGAGAGATGAGCAGTGTGGTTCTGTTCCTGGGCACTGAACCTGGACCACTGAAGCAGAGCGCACCAAACTTTAATCACTGGTCATCAGGGCTGGCCATTGTTTGATTTCTTATTGTTGAATTTTAAGATTTCTTTGTATATTTTAGAGTAAAAGTCCTTTTATCATATACGAGTTTTGAAAATAATTTCCTCTCATTGTGTCATGTCTTTGTATTCTCTTGAGTGACTTTCACAGAGAAGACTTTTTCCATTTTAATGAAGTTCAACTTTTCAATTTCTTTTTTCACGGATCATGCATTTGGTATTAACTAAAAGGTCATTGCTAAGCCCAAGGTATCCTAGAGTTTCCCCTTTGCTATCTTCTAAAGTGTGTATAGTCTTACATTTTAAATCAAGGGGGTTTATGATATATCTGAGTTAATTATTGTGAAAGGTGTAAGGTCTTTGTTTACATTCATTTATTTTTGAATGTGGATGTGCACTTGTTCCAGCACCATTTGTGGAAAAAACTATTCTTTCTCCATTAAATTGCCTTTCCTCCTTTGTCAAAGATTGGTTGACTACATGTGTGTGTGTCTGTTTGTGGGCTGTCAGTTCTGTTCCACTGATCAATTAGTCTATTCTTCTGCACTACCACACTCTCATGATCACTACAGCTTTTGTAGCAAGTTTTGAAGTTGGGTGGTGTCAGTCCTCTGGCTTTGTTCTCCAATATTGTATAGACTATTCTAAGTATTTGCCTTTCCACATAAGCTGAAGAACAATTTGTACATATACACAAAATAATCTGCTGGGGTTTTGAATGGATTTAATTTTATCTATATATCAAGTTGGCAATAAATGACATTGTAATAATGTGACGTTTTCTTACCTTGAACATGGAGATACTTCACTTTTTATTGTAATGATGCATCTTCACAAATAGATTGTTGCCTTGAAAGTCAAAGTCACTACTTTATAATTGATATTGAACAACAAATGAGTTTGCTCATCCAGTCCATTGAATCAGGTATTCTGCACATCACAAAATTAAGTGTTTTCTATCTATGAAATTTGTTGAAATATAATTAACACAGCTTAGAATTCACCCATTCTTAGTATATTTTCAGAGTTGTATAACCATAACCACAATCTAATTTTAGAAGATCTCAATCACCCCAAAAAGAAACCTTGTGCCTCTTTAGAATCACTCTCTATTTCAACTCCCTATTCTAGGCAACAACTTATCTACATTCTGTCTCTATAGATTTTCCAATTTATATGTCTCATACAAATAAAACCACACAAGATGTGCTCTTTTGTGTTTAACTTCTTTGAGCATAATGTTTTTGAGTTTTATCCATGTTGTAGCATATAATAGTAGCACTTCACTCCTTTATAGTGCTAAAAAGTCTGCTATTAGATGTATACGAAAATCTTTGTTATATTTTAAATGATTAAAGAATTAATATTTATTCATCAAAAGCAATGAAACTCTCATAGATTATACTATGGTTAAAATGTACAGGGTAACTTTTCTTGACCTTTCCCAGGACCTGCATGCACAGAGCATTGTATTTCACATCCAAATTCTACTGCTGCTCTTCTTTAACTCCAAGGCTGCCATCTAGTCATTAATTGATGGACATTGTTTTCCCATTTTTTTGGTGGTCATGAATAAAGCTGTGATGAGTGTTCATATACAAATCTTCATGTGGACATATGTTTCAGTTCTCTTGGGTAGGTACCTAAGAGTGGGTCATATGGTAACACTATTATTTAACATTTTAAGAAACTGCCATTTTCCAAAGATGATGCAATATTTATGTTCCCACCATCAACATATGATGGTTGAGATTTCTCTATGGTCTCATCAACACTTTTCCTCTGTCCTTTGAGTGTAGCCATTCTAGTGGGTGTGAGTGGTCTGGTGGTTACGATTTGCATATCCTTAATGACTGTTAACTAATGATGTTGTGGTTTTATTTGCCTTTTTGTTATTGAGTTTTAAGAGTTTTTTACATATTCTGGATATAAGTCCCTTATCAGTTACATGATTTGCAAATATTTTTTTCTCTGCCTTTATGGTCTTGACCACTCTCTTTTTGAGCTAAAGATCTCCTTCAACTTTATCATGTAAGTTGCCTCTGTGACAGCTAATATTCAGGGTCTGGGAAGCCATATTAAAACTTTTGATGTTAGTTATAATTATTTTTGTGTGTGTGTCATGTTTATTTATTACTTTAATTCAAATGCTTATTCCATTCAGTACATTAATATTTAGTTTGATTCTGATCCATATCTTGAAGGCTCTCTTCCCTGCCTTTTCCCAGTTCTACACAGTAAACTAACAGGAAGCACACTCATATGCCAGACTAGATTGGACCACTTCAGGAGAACTCATGTTCAAATGTACTCAGGTGTACCAATGAAATATTGATGGTGTGCTTCATTCTGCAGAAATAATCATCCAGATGTAAAGGACATAAATGACATGATTGTTAGTCTGAATAACTCCAGGACCCCAAGATAATAATGTCATTTTTAACAGCGCTAATTAATCCAATAAAATATTAGCCAGTCTGTGTCTTCTCTAATCCAAAGATACCGTAAGAGTGTCATCTTGAACTTGTTCTCCTGAGGAAATCTTTAAATTTTGGAATTTTTAGATACATTTTATCAACTATGTAAGTTAATGAAGATGGCATCTAAAATCTCTAAGCCAGGGAGTCTTGTAAGGATGATTATTGCACTTTTCCAGTCAAATGATACCTTAGTTATTTTTAAAGTATAGATTTCTTTGTCTAAGTTTATTTGCTATTGTTCCAAGGCGGTATCTCCTCCTTTTGTCTTCTGATTATGCATACATTAGTATATAATGGTGTATCATCTTTAATTTGAAATTCCTAAGTACCACAGTAGTTGATATCTATCGTTTTCTTAATCACGTACTGATGCCCATTCTGATTACTTATTTATTTAACAATGAATTACTTTGCAGGGTACTGTGCTTAGGCAACGTACTTCTCTGGCCTTTCCTGCTCACACAAGCGTATATCCAATCAATCACCAGATTTACTATCCATTCCCTACTTTTTCCTCAATCTTTTCTTGTGGGCCAATAATCAACACTTCATCTGCAATAACACACATCTTCCTGCCTCATGTTATAATATAGGCACAAAAAGAAGGCAACTTAAAATTAAACTCTTGTCAAGGGTTTCTTTTTCTTATTTAGACATAATCTATATTGTCACGCTGATTATCATCATCCACATCAACACTGTGACCACTATTATTGTCCATATCAATTCACATTTAAAGTTTTTTCAATCATCTCCATAGTATTTAAATTTTTGAATTGCAGTCTTCCTAAATTAATATATTATCAGCTCAGCATCAAATTTATCCAGTAATACTGTACGTATCTCTGTGGTTTGTTTTTTGTTTTTGTTTTTGCTTATGGGGTCAGTTAACCCTCCTCTTTACCATAAAATACAGCTACAGTGAAGGAAATAGGTTAACATGTTAAAAAATCAATCAAAAATCTTGCTCATATATTCTATAATTAGTTAAATAGTGTAATAAAAACAAATGTATATAGTTAATATGCTACTATCTAGAGAATCAGGACATTATTGCATAAAATTTCTCACAAGTGATAAGGATTAAAACCCTAGTTTTGAGAGAAAAATATTTTGAATAATAATTTAAAAATAAGATTTTCTATGCCTTATAAAGTGGTAGAAGACAATAGTCTCCTGAGTTTTATGGATGTTGGGAACCACTCATGGCAACTTTGTCACAGCACACATGATTCTCAAGGGGAAACCTCAAAAGAATCCAGATACAGGCTGGTAAACACACACACACAAACACACACTCACACAGATAAGTAACTGACTGCTCCTAGAGATGGGATTTGGAAGATTTCCTTTATGCTTACGCTCCTTAAGTACTGATCTACTATTTACGGTGGAAAATCAGGTATCACCTCTGTTCCTAACTGAAATTCCAGGAAAAAAGAGGTTTTGAAAGGTAACTCTTTCATTAGATTTTATTTTCTCTTCACGTTGGTTTGTATCGTTAGACCAAGGCCTGTGGAAGACTGCTTTCTTTTGAGGAATTTGATTCACTATATACTTTCTAAAGATGAAAATTTCTTTCTGATTCACCAGAGTTCTGAAATGAGCAATGGAGATGTTAAAGGGAAGAAACAGATCATCAGTTAATTGATATGGAATGTCGTGTCATCATTATAGGAAGAATTCTCAGGATCTTATTTGTGAAATTTATGGCCCACAAATTTCTCTTAACTAACTCTGTGGCCAGCAACACAGATTTAGGCAACTTATTTTGTTTTTAAATATATCAAAGAAATATATAGCACTCTCCTGAGAAATATTATTATTAATAACCAATATTTCTGAGAAGATTCTATGTATCAGGCTGGATTTTTAATTATTGATATGAATCATTTAATTTAATCCTCACAGAACTCATATGTTACAGACATTATTATTATTCTTGTCCACAATTCCTAGATATAAAACCTATGCCTAAAAAGATTTAATTAATTGCCCAAAGCCATGCAGTTATTGAACCCAAGAAGAACCTATGTTTTTCATTCTTATATAATGACATGGTTAATTAAAGGAATCAATACCCAGTATGGCAAAATTCATGGATTGAACACCTTCTTTTCTCCACTGAGTCCAGCTCTGCCCTGCTGCTTATTAGGTGTTTCTGAGTAAAGTCACTTCATTTTTTTAAGTCTGATACTTCTTCTGAAAAATAAGAATAAACTAAAAATTTTTACACAGGAATATCACAAATTTTATGGAGATGATCTTAAAAAAGTGTTATAACCCCAGGGGCATAATATTATTCCTTTCAGTAGAAGGCTGCTAATATTATAAATCACAGCTTCCGTAAAACAGAGAAATAACCTTATTGAATACAGTAAAATGTCTCATGCAATTAATTGACCACAATGCAACTAGAGTCAGCTTTAAAAATGTGAACGGGATCATGCCATTGATCATCTCAAAACACAAACATATATACACACATTCAAAATTAGTAATCTTACATTTATTGATTTGGGATTTACATAAGAGCTCCTTAAAATTGATTACCTCTCCAGTCTTATTTAATAATACCTCTCAAATCAAGCCTTTATCCACATTGAAAATATATTCTGCAAATTATTACAAATTCCAAAACTTTTCATTATCTCCTTTGCCTTATGGTTTTTCTTTCTTTCTGATATATTCCTTTTTCACCACACAATACTGTATGGGAATTTTTTTTCTCACTCTTAAGATCACAGCTTCAACATTACCTCCCAGGGAACTTTCTCTGATGTATGAGACATGTAGTTTCCATAGCATTAATCAGGAATTTGACCCAGTTTATATTTTGACTACAAAGTACAGTGCCTGGAATAGGCAGTTTTTGTAAGCACATAGTCATTTTTAAAAATATATATTTGCGAAAAATCAATTTATAAATTTAACAACATAGATACTCATGGCAAGAGACCTTAGAAGATCATTTGCTTAACTCCATATCATTAAAGTATTTTAAAAATTAAAAAGAAAAAAACTTAGTTCAGAGAGGAGAAACAATTTAGACAACATTATGCAGCTAGTGTCAGATGGAGGAATAGAATACGGATTTACTGAACCAAAGTCTTGTTCTTTAGTCCACGCTTTTAAGATTAAATTGATAGAGAAAAAAATATGAAAATAATGGGGACAGAATTTATCCTAATATGAGCCTGTGGTTATGTATCAGTAAAGAAAGATTCTAATTTAATCAGGGATATGAGGTTGTTCTCTCTGTAAGAATAAGGACTCTGTATGGATGATATTCAGACTTCCCTATATCCCCTATATTTCTCTCACTCAATTTCCTTACTGGCTATGAAGAAATTGAGCTGGCCATAACAAACATAAGAATAAAGGAGAGAGTTTTCCACTTCCTATCTCTTCCCCTAGACTTTAATCTTAAACTAGTTTTAGGTTGTCCTCTCCTGTCAACCATATCAAATTTTCTATGAATAAATAGAAGAAAAATTCAGGGATACTGTTTTTATATGACATTTCAAGTCTTGATTAAAATATTGTTGTGTGAGAAGATTAAATAGTTGATATGATTTTCATATTATGCTTTCTTGTATAAAAGTTTATTAGTGTCCACATGTTTCTCTGACTAGAACTTTGGAAAGGTAGTGAAAGAGATTTATGTAACAACCAGCATAAACAAATTATGTAGGTTTCTTCATTAAATGAGGATAATGGTGGTGGTGTGCTAATCAAGACTCTCTTGCTCTAGAGACAAAAGACCATTGACTCCTGTCCCTGATATTGGACATCATGGTCTTTTTCAACAATAGTAGCTACAGACCCTTTCTTCTGACTGGTTTCCCTGGGTTGGAGGATTCACATTTGGTGATTCCATTTTGTTTTGTGCCCTGTACCTAATTGCCCTTATGGGTAACATCATCATCTTAGCAATTATTCAGGTGGAATAGTCATTCCATGCACCCATGTATCTTTTTCTCTCCATGCTGGCTGTTAGTGACCTAGAACTCTGTGCTGCCACTCTGTCCACACTACTCAAGCTTTTCTGGTTCAATGCCTGTGAAATAGACTTTGATGCCTGCCCAATTCAGATGTTCTTCATCCATGTTTTCCTCCTAATGGAGTCAGGCATTCTGCTCACCATGTCTTTTGACTGCTATATGGCCATCTCCGATCCACTCAGGTATACTACTATTTTGACTAATTCTACCATTGCCAAGATAGGTGTGGGCCTTTTGCTACTGGCTGTGGCTATCATCTTCCCAGGACCCTTTCTCATTAAGCAACTGAGGTTTTGTAAGTCCCATGTGCTCTCCCACTCATACTGCCTGCACCCAGATATCATCAAACTCTCCTGTTCTGACCACCATATCAATAGCATGTATGGCATCACCATCATTCTCATTACCTTTGGAGTGGACTCTCTACTCATTCTTCTCTCTTATTTGAAGATTCTGATGACTGTACTAGGCATTGCTTCCCAGTGTAGGGGAGGAAGACATTTCCTCTACCTTCTCTGGGTTATTCTGGCCAGAGAATGAATTAAATTCACATGAGACAGAATAGTAGGAGAAAATTAAACAAAGCTTTATGAGGACCATGGCCTGGGGCCTTTCTTCCCGAAGGAAGAAAGGGCACCAAAGAAGTGAGGTATACAGAGTGGTTATATACCCCCAAACAGGGTATTTCACATATGATTGAAATGTCCCTCCCACAATAGTCACAAGATTGCCCTGTCGGCACAGCGCTTGATGGACACAGCAGGTAATTGGTCTGCTACCTCAGAGGGCATAGCAGGAGGCAAATCTATTGTCTTGAGCTGGGTGGTCACAGGTGGGTGCAGCAATCAGTTCCTAGCCTAAGGAAAGGTGCTTAATCCTTAAAGAAATGCCAATTTGGGAGGGGAAGGGAAGTCAGTTACAGGAGGTTACCAGACAAGCACAATAAAATGCAGATTTGAGTCCTTGCCTTCCCCATTGATTAAGAGTTTCTGGAGATAAGGTCATCTCACCTTCTTCCCGGTACAGAGGGAGATATTTTTACAGATGGAGATTTCCTTTACAATGTAAATGTCTCTTAACAAAAGGGTAAGCAAGTTCTACTTTTCAGTTGCTTTCCTGTCTGCAAAGAAACCAGCCTCAAATAATCCTCATGCCAAAGAGACGTATCTTCATGTGGCCAAGACCAGTTCCCCACAGCAGGAAGAACAATTCAAGGCCCTTAACACTTGTGTTTCCCACATCTGTGCTGTGCTGCTGGTCTACGTTCCCATGCTGGGGGTATCCATTATCCATCGCTTTGGGAAACAGGTTCCACCCACGGTGCACATTATCATGGCTTATATATACCTACTGATCCCTCCTTTTCTCAACTCTGTTGTATACTGCATTAAAATTCAGGAGATATGCACCCGTATTCTGGGTAATCTACTGAAATTATAGAAGAGAGGACTTTAGGATTATTTATATATATCTGGAGTAATCCTTAAGAAATTAATTTCTAATTTGGGCAAAGCATATCGCTAAGAAATATTTCTATGTTCACAATCCTCATGCACGTTTGTCTCTCACTTTTCTGAAAGTTTTTGAGAAGCGCAACAATATCCTCATTTTCCTTAAGTAACTCAACTAAAATAGACGACAAATAATTGTACAAATAAAGCCTGAGTTCAAAATAATCTGTGTTGTCAGAAATCTCTCAATATCCGTGAATATCCATGAATTTGTTGGAAGATTTGTAATCAAAACATAAGGCATCAAGTAGAGGGCATGTTGTAACCTGACTACAATGTAACTTCTGATGAACATCTTCCACAAATGTCTCCTCTATGATTTTTTACTATCTATCCTTAAAATTACATCGAATTTTCTCAGTTTTTACTTGTGAGACTTTTATCTTGTTTAGACATTACTTTACAAGTATATTCTTCTAGTTTACCATGTACATGTCCACACTCCTTTGACATCTATTGATAGGTACAGTTTAAAACTTGGAAAACTAGGCAGAAAATCATGGAAAAGATTGCAATGAGCCATTAACTGGTGTATTGACATGCTGAGTAGTACTCGTTGTCTCAAATTTTTGTTTGCTGGTTAGTGTTCTGCTGATTTATGAAATTATGTAACCAAACAAATGAATGTAGGCTATTAGCTCAGTAGCTGTTGGAGAGTGTGTCCCCAAGAAGATGCGATAGAGGAAAGATACATTTTATTTGGAGGGCACCCTCTTTAAATAATTTTTGTCTCCAATGAGTCATCAAAATAACATTACAATAGAGAAATAACAGCAATGCTTTAGGTAAGTTTCATTTGCAGAATGCCCTGTCAAGAATGAAAAGGAGATCCTTCATGAGCCAGTACATAAACTTCTTAGAAGCTGTATAGGGCCTTACATATTCCTCACGCCCACAATTTACTGTTTTCTAAGGCTTTCATAGACCTACTACAGGAACAAAAAAGAATAAACACCAAAAATTTCCACAATATTATGCTTACAAAGCCTAGACTTCTGGACATGCATAGGAAATTCCTAACACTTCTAAAAGCTGTATGGTAAATGAGAGCTTGCAAATATAACTCATTTCCCGACCTGTGCATCTAAACAGTATATTGCCAGCCCATGTCACCCTCAGTCTAGACTTTCTGAGAAACCAATGGACGTTTTCTGCCATAGTTACTTTTAGTTTCTCATTTATCATTCTCATCTTTCATATAATTCCAGAACTCTCTAGTTTTGGAACTCAATGCCCTCATCTTACCTGGGAAACAATTTCCTTTTTTTTCATTGTGAAGTGTCTATTTCCTTAAAACAGGAAACACATCTATTCTTTTAACTGATATTCATGCTAACAAGGAAACTTGCATACATGTGACCTACAAAATAGGTATTGAAAGAATGAAGACATAAATGAATGATAGCAAATTATTGGGGACATAGACCACAAAGCAGACAAAAAAATAAAGGCCATAATCTAAACCAGGAAAAATGACATCAGTCTCTTAGGTAATAGAGAAAACCAATTGTGTAGATGATTTTGCTTTGGAGCAAAATGGATATTTAAGATTAGTGGCCATCTTGTGAAATCAACTACAAAGATAAGACTGAGACCTGTACTTAGCATGTAGGAAAATTCTAAACGAGTATCATACTATTGAACCCTACCTTGAATCTTTTTCTGTGGAAAAAGTAGCATAGTTTTGTATTATTCAGTGTTTTCTGACTGATATTTAAAAATTTCTCAACACTGGTAAGGAATGAGATAGTGGGTGACAATAGAAGAAATTCATAATAAATTCAGATGAGTGAGTTAAAATAAGTGATTATTAGATTGCTTTGAGCTAAGGGGATTTGTGATTTCCGAGTTTAGGAGTACATGAAGGTAAAAATATAATTAACTTTGAAAATAAAATTACACACAAAGACAATCTGCATTGATTTACATCTCTAACCACGGAGTATCATAATTATTTATCTCCACTAAAGGAATCTTCTTATTTAACTGGTATTCTCTCAGATTTGCAATCCAACTGCCTCAATTCTCTGGCTATTAAACATTTAATGAGTCAATTTTTGTTTTCCCTTCAGGTAAAAATATGTCCATAAATTCCTTTTAATTCATAATGTGTTTGTATTTTTCTTTAATCTTATTGTTGTACAATCTCCACCAAAAATCATAGCTTGTAACCACAGCTTTATGTACTTCTCTCCTATGAAAGTGGTGTTTCCCTACACATGAGCTGTTATTATTTGTCCACTGGAATCTATTACCTTGGAACTGGAATTATATACACTAATGAGAATGATCAAAAGAAAGAACATTATTGGAGTTGCTCATCAATTTTAATAGAAACTTAGGGAGGCCATTAGCCCTCACAATCATCTCTTCTTTTTATTCTCCTGTGTATGTTAAATAAGAGAGATGAACTTGGGAGACTCTGCTAAGCCATCTTGGGAGTGAAAACTGATTGCAGCACCAGCATTGAGGCAGAAGCACTTGACATAAGTGAAATAGGCCTCTAGCAGGGGACGGGTCAGGAACCCCAAATAAAGCTAAGAACATTTTTTCCCCAGTTAAGGCTCACAAAAACCAGATCTAGAAACATCTTCTTGACTTTCATCTTTCAAAAGTTGACTGTTATTGTGTGACTACCAATCTGCATTGCTGTACACACCAGCAATATGGACCCTTTAGAAATACCAGAAGGTCTTCTATGTTAGTTTAATAAAATTAGAATTTCCAAACTACCTATGGGAACTCTCCCTTTCTTGATTTTCTTGTTTGTTTTACATCTCTTGTTATACTGAATCTATGAGTGTCAATATCCATTATGTTTTAACATATTGTATCTACTTGTCAAGGTCATAGTATTTCTTTGAGCCTGCACAAATGCAATGTGAATGGTAGAAACTGTTAGGCAATAACAATGATCCTAATATGGGGATTAAATGCACCCTGAAGTTCATGTGTTTCAATCTTCACCCAACATTGAAATTCCCACTCCAATATTATCAATAATTTTTCACCAGCCTGACTACCCCTATTTTCGGTGTAGAGATAGCAGGATCTACTGCACCATACCAGGTGTTCTTTGTAATTCATTCTGAAAGCTCTTCCTTATGTGGGGCTCCTCTAGATGCTGCTAAAATCACCCTGGACGTAAATAAGCCAGATAAGAAGGAGGTAGACTGGGCTGAATCAGTCTCCTCCCTGCCCCTTTCCTAACCGCAGAAAACTCACTCCTCAACTTTAATCACTGTCTCTCCCTATAAACTTCATTGATATACATTTGCTAATTGTCTCTTCAGCAGTCATCTCCCCTTCCCTCTTCCCAATACTACTCCAAATTTCTCAGTCATGGAGTTCGAGTGGGATTGGCCACACTTTCAGGGTAGGCTCTGATTGTTTTAATAATATCAGCATATACATTTCACCTAGCCACAGTTATTAATTCAAGAAACACATAATGCACTCCAGGCCAATTAACATCAACAGAATTCAGCTCTTAGATTTTATTCAAAATATTGTACTGATTATGTTTTTCCTGCTAGATATGAATGAGGAAATATACACTTTTAAGAACTGCCTTCTTGAATTCATGAAATGAATGCCTGCTAATAATGGCATCAAAGGTAAAGAAGCAAAACTGAGAAGTGGAAGAGAACGAGAGAGATCGGGTCACACTACCGACTCAAATACCTTCTTAAATAAACCTACCTTTTGATTTTACGGTTACATGAGCCAGTAAATTACTTTTTTAAAAAGCTAATTGGAGTTGAAGAATCTGTTGCCTGCTACCAGGAAACATCTTTACTAATATACCTCAATGTATACTGCCCCATCAGAGAGATGAAAAGCCTTCCTTATATCAACTGAAATATATCAAATAAGAAGCCCTGAACCTTGATGTTTGGATAAGAAAAAAACGAGAAATATAACCTGATTCAATGGGTTCAATTACAGTCACTGGGTGCTTCCACTGAATTTTCACTACTTCACAGAATGCCTCCATATCTCAGGGTTTGTCCTTGTATCTGGAAATCCCAAAGGTTCACGATTCAGTGCTTTCCTGTACACCATGACTCCAATGGTCCCCTGACTTAATTCTGTGTTTATAGAGCGGAGGAGAGAAGACCATGCCATGAAAGAGGGATACTTTCAGAATATAGCTTCAGAATTCTTAGATAATCTGCTATACAATCAATTATATTTCAAGTCTGCATCTCAAAAGATTCTAGCTAAAGATAATGTCATGTGGTCAGTCCTTCTTCCTAGTCTGACAGCTCCGTTGAAAGCTGTTCACCATTATTGACTCTGCTGGTGTTTGAAATACTGGGGGCATAGCTTTCAGTATCACAGCAACATGCAGCTGCCACAGTTAGGACAACCAACAGAGAGGTGCTGTGGTTCCCTGACAAGGAAATGAACCCCAGCCACAGAGGTGAGAGTGCCAAATCTTAGCCACTAGACCACCAGGGTTATTCCTAGAGCATTCCTATGGAGTAGTCAAGAGTTAATAACTTTAAATTAAGCAAAAGACGAGAAATTCCCAGAAGATTCCTGTCCCTAAGGTAGCTATTCATGAACAATAAAAGAGCCCAAACTGGGTCACAAGTGATTTGGGCTTTGTAGTAGTGAAACAAAGCTACCAATGAAGGACTCTAGCAGCCAAGTTGCTTTGAGATGTCAGGTGAGAAGAAAATCAAGATTTAGCTGAGGTTGGATACAGAAATAAGATCAAAGATAAGTGGGACAAATATCAAAATAGTTAAATTCTAGCATGTACTACAAGAAACTACCAATATCTGTTTTATGAACTTTTCCTGTGAAGATATTAGTGTTTTCTCTCCCAAAGTCAACACTAGTTGTTTTGGAGAATGGTGCTGACTCAAAAGGAAAAAAATTTCTGTAAGAATCCCAAGGAAAGAGAGGAATTGGGTATCCAGTTCTACGGAAATTTTGACCAGCCTCATCCCCGAACACTAACACACCCTGAGACCAGATGGAGTAGATTCAGAGAACCTTAAGAGCCCATAGATGGGAATGGTACCGTGTTTGGAATTGCTAAAATTTTCTCTTGTGGAATGATGGTGAAGTGGGTCCTCTTATTCATTTTCTTTATCTAAAATAATACAAATGGAAAAGTATCAATTAAGGAAAAAGTCCTGATCGCGCTTCTGAGGTTGATTCCAATTGTCTCAGTTTTTGTATCCAAAATCAAAGATTTTAGTGAGTATGTGGAATTGAAAATGATATTTCAGAGTCACATTTTGATAAACTGAATAGGACAATTGAAAAAACCAGTGACCAGTAGATAAGATGTGTATGCTTCTTGTCCTCATCCCTTGGATAAGGAAGTTGACATTTTGAGGAAGAAGTATTTGATTCTATAAAACCCTCCCTTGGATAAATGACTAGATTCAGGGAGCATTTGAATAGCCATTCAGACAAGGTCCTATATCAAATAAAAACAAAGTCAATTATCCCCAGAGCAAGTATCCTTGGGAACAACTAAGCTGTGAGAATATTAATCATGAAAGCCTTTTATCTTTGATATAGTGTGTATTTCAGTGAAGTATTTACTTTTCAGACTGCCCTCCATCCCTTACAATGCAAGCAGAGGGATATCTGTTTTGATAGTCATGTCACTATAATCACTTTGGAAGATAGCTTGGCAGTTTTTTGCAAAATTAAACATATTCTTACATATGAGCCAGAAATCATACTCCCTTGTGTTTGCCCAGATGATTTGAAAACTTATTATCACACAAAAACTTGCACATGGATATTTATAGCAGCTTTGCGTATAATTGTCAAAATTTGAAAGCAACCAATATGCCCTTCAATAGGTGAATACATAAACTGTGGTACATCCAGACATCAGCATATTATTTAGCGATGAAAATAAATGAGCTATCAAGCCACAAAAAGGCATGGAGGAATCTTAAACGCTTTTTACTAAGTGAAAGAAGGCAATGTGAAAGGGCTACCGTAATGCATGATTCCAGCTATATGACATTGTGGAAAAAAATAAAACTACAGAGACAGAGACATATCAGCGGTTGTCAGAGGGGTTACAGGGAAGGAGGGACAAATAGGTAACACAGTGGATTTGTAGGGCAGTGAAACAATCGTGTATGATACTGTAATGGTGGATCCACGCCATTACACATTTCTCAAAACCATATAATATACAACATGAATCGTGAAGTCTAATGTAAACTATGGCCTCTAGCTTATAAAAATATGTCACTATTGGCTCATCAATTGTAACAAAGGAATCACACTAATGCAACACAATAAGAGGGGAAACTAGGTGGGTGAGGTTAAGGGGATATTTGTGAACTCTACACTTTCTGCTTAATTTTTCTGTAAACCTAAAACTGCTTTATAAAGTAACATATACTAATGACAAAGCTTCATTTCAAAAGTAGGGGGGATCTTCAAATATTCTGTGATGCCTTTCCCTTGGTAAAACCTCAAAATATGTCACTAAAGGACACCTGGTAATGTATTTACACATATTAAAATAGCCTCAACAGTTTGGCTTTGTCATAAAACATGTGGATGTTCCAGAAGTGTCGTGCAATAGGAAACCTCCTTTTTTGTTATAGTATTCTCCAAGGAATACATACTGAGCTGGCAAAAAAGTGCAGAGATGTTGCTCAGAGACTTCATTTGGGATGGAAAATTATCAAATGCAGTTCAAAAGTGGAAAATACAATTTTACAAGTATGGAAATATGGAAAATATAATTTTACAAGAACGGAAGATAAATTTAGCCAGCTAATCCAAATACTGACTGTGGGTCTCAGGTGTAAAAGCCCTCTCACTCAATTGTAAAATACCCAAAAGATTTCGCAGCCCTGAGGTTATTCCCTGAGTTGTCTTTACAGATATTGGTGTACAATACTGATGAATATATAAATGTACATATGCATATCTTTCCTGAATCCTTATCAGCTGGACAGGACTTTTTACTTAACACCTAGAAATATCATTGTGGGAGGTACTAAGAGGAAATTCAAGGTCTGCTCTTTTACATTCCAAATGGTTTAGAAAAATCATGCATCTAAAAGGTAAGTTAGAATAGTTTAGTGGTTAAAAGTGTGAGTTTGGCAATCAGGATCCCTGGATTTCCAACAATTTACACACTCATTAGTGATGTGACATTGGGAAGGCCCTTCAGTGCCTGAGTTCCCTTGCATTCACAATTGGGATATCAACAATAGCTATTTCATATATTAGTTTTGACCATTAAATTGGTAATCCATGTAAAGTGGTTGGAATATTTTGTAGGAAAATTCTTAGCACATTATAAGCATTTATATTGCAATTATTATTTTTACCATTACTGCTATATTTCCCACTCTTGTAATGACATGTGATATGTCTTCTATTTTAATACACTGATATATTGTGTGTAGTTGTCACACAGCAAAACCAGCCTTTTCTGGAAGACAACCAAAAAAATGAAGCAAAGCCTCAGTCTTAGGGGGCTAATAAAATTATAGTTATACCTCCGTATTTTTAACAAAATAAACATTCAAAAAATCTTTCTCTTGGAGTTTCATTAAAAGTCACTTCCTCTATTTTATGTGTTGCCTTTTGGTGGGACATTTTGTCTTTTATTCTTCATTTGAATTTCGTGAAAGAGAGAAAAAGGGCAGTATGAGGGAGAATAACATAAATTTGTGTTCATAATGTGATAATTTGTCCTGCTTCCTTGTTAAGCGTTGGGATCATGTTAAAAGGATTTCAGTTAACTCAAGGGACAATAGATATCTTGAAACAGGGTGGTTTCCCATCTACTTGATGGTGTGACAGCCCCCCATGAAAAGTGCAGCATGATCAGATTCTAGATTTTGTAGCTCTTTTTAGATGAAATAGCATTTATTATCCATGACTTTGAAACTGCCAAAGACTTGAAGTCAAAAGTGCTTATAAGCATACATGGTGCCTTTGCCAAAAGCACTGCATTTGATTACAATCTTGACTAATTGATCTAATGTTTTATAGGCCTGGACAAACAATAATTTTATATTTGAGGGGTTTTTTTAGAAAAGCTATTTTTATTTTATAACTTTTGATATAATAAAAGCAAGAACTACTGCTATTTTAAAAAGTTGCTAAAGTTTGATCTTATTCTGTGGTAGTGAATATGAAAACTGAAGTCACTTTACGTCATAGAAGGCTCTTTCAATGATAGATATTGAAGAATTAGGGGTCTTCACATTCTTCAGTGACTTTCTTGCTCTGAATGAGAAAATTCTGTACTCTGAATTTTTATTTGTCTTCTATAACTCCATTTCCCGATCCTCAAGAGTTAGTGCTTACTAGGGTATGAATAATCACAACTTTTGCGTAGCAGTTTAAATTTCATCTTAAATCAATCATTAACTTCAAAGATTCAAATGAGAGCCAGATGAGTGAATTTTTTTCCTTATCATAGAAAAAATAGGCCAAGGTAACATATCTCACACCCTCAGGATGAGAGAGAAGAATTGGAGTCTTCATGCTGCCTCCAGTTATGCATCAGTCTATCATCTAACCCATCTCTGCTCATTCAGTTTGTCCAGTGAAGAATGGAATATTAATTCTCTCCAATCTTCTATTCAGTATTACAGAGAGAAAAGAAAAAAGGAAAATTACTTTTTTTTGTATTTAATAATTTATTATCAATTTAGAAAGGCAAAAATATATACATATAACAGTTACAAGTTCAAAAGACATATCATAAATTAGGTAGTTATACCAACTGACATTACAAGAAATAAAGTATTCAACTATTAGTTTCAACTGCTTCACAAGTTGTTTTCAGAGAGAATAAGATGCCCCATAAACAGGAAGTGATTTTCCCATTATCCTTCAGTTATTTAGTAACATTTCTCAGACTATTTCATTTTCCATCTAATTCTCTAGCCAAAATTAATGGTTAGAATTTGACTAGGATGAAGAAATATGTACTCATATTCTGTTATTATTTACTCTAGCTCTCTACTCTTTCACGTAATAGACTTTGGCCACATCTCTATAACAACATCCAACTGTACATCCACACATCTCACTGCCTTTCTGCTGACTGGTATCCCAGGCTTAGAAGACTTCCAAATCTGGATCTCCATCCCTTTCAGCTTCATGTACCTTTTGGCTGTGATAGGCAATGGCCTGGTTGTGGCGGTGGTAGCCTGGGACAGAAGCCTCCATGAACCCATATATGTCTTCCTGGGGATGCTGGCATTCAACGACGTCCTCCTTTGTACTGTCACAGTACCCAAAATGCTTCTCATCTTCTGGCAGGGCTCTTCCCTGTCCACCTTTCCTGCCTGCCTCACACAGATGTTTTTTGTTCACGCTCTCTTCCTCTCTGAATCTGCTGTTCTACTGGCCATGGCTTTTGATCGCTATGTGGCTATCTGTTCACCTCTCCATTATGCAACCCTACTTACAGGCTCTCTCATTAGCAAGGTGGGCCTGGCTCTGGTGGCTCGAAGTGTGGCTGTGGTCACCCCAGGTGTCCTCCTCATTCTCCGGCTACACTTCTGCCAGAGCAATATCATCCACCATACCTACTGTGAGAACATGGGCATCGCCAAGTTGGCCTGCAATAGCATTGCCCTTAATAGCATTTATGGGCTCACTGCTGCTCTCCTCACCACAGGGCTGGACTTTGTCCTCATCTCCCTGTCCTACTGGCTAATTCTGAGAACAGTCTTCCGACTACCTTCTAGGGAAGCCCGGACAAAGGCCTTTGGAACCTGTGGAGCTCATATATGTGTCATCTTAATATTCTATACTCTGGCCTTCTTTTCTTTCTTTACCCATCGCTTTGGAAAGCATGTGCCCAGGCATGCCCTTATCCTCCTGGCAAACCTCTACTTACTGGTGCCACCTACCATGAATCCCATTGTTTATGGAGTGAAGACAAAAGAGATAAAGATGAGAGTACTAGGACTCTGTAGCCAAACAAAATGACCCAAGGGTAATGAAGCAACAATGAACAGCAGAGTCCACCATGGAGGAAGAGGCCCAAACGTCAAATTTGAATCAATCTTGGCAGATCTGTCCCCACAACCCTTAACCTCTGAATAGAGCTTTAAAAATTCATATTTACAGATACTGTATTCCTGACATGGGATAAACAGGAACTGCTCACTCACCATTGAAGAGTATCTCAAAATAGTAAAGTAACAATTAATGGAATATCACTGTAATAGCACAAGGGACTTAAATATCCTTTTTGTAATACACAATGTCTCTTTTATATCAATTTGCTATAGACAGGACAAAATGTCAAACTCCATATGTTCAGGGATTAGCTCTGAATCTGGTCTCACCATAACACCTAGAGGACTCGGAATAAACAAATAATTTAATAAATATCTGTAGGAAGGATAAATGTCTTCCTTAATCAAATAATAAATGCTAATGATTTGAACTCCCTGATAGGTCCCTATATGTTATATAGGACCTATAAGTAAAATACTTCTTTCTGTTTTCTCTCAAAAACCTTTCCTTTAGCTTCCAGAAAATATCTATTTCTTATCTCCTGTAATATCTTGGTGTAATAGAGACTTTCACTTACCAACAATAGAAAAATTACTTTGGTTAGATTAGGTAAACAAAAAACAGGATATTTCATGGAAGCATTCTGAGTTATGCCATGATAACCAAGGATAACTTGAATATCTATAACTCAAGAAGGACAAAAGCCAGGTTGCCTTAGGACCTCAACAGCAGGAGAGCCTAAGCTTCTTTAGTGGATTCGGTGTCTCAGTTGCAATGATTATGGGACAGAAAGTACAATAACCTAATAGTGGGTCAAACTGCTGAACCTAAATCAATCTGTTATACCTCTTAACATTCTGACTTAATGGGGATGAAATTGTATCAGGATAATTCTTAGGAAAAGGAAAAGAAAATCATGGCAAATGGTCAGAATTATGTTCACTT
>NC_060280.1:25498504-25609180 GCF_021613505.1 Equus quagga
AAAAAAGTGGAGTATTGTGGAGGATAAAGTCTAATTACATTTAATATTATCGTATTCAACTCAATTTTACATTCCTCAATGAGGAAGTATTTTTATGAGGTATTAGTTTATATATATTGATTAAATGGCCATGGCTCTAATTGCACAAGAGAAAAGTGTCTGTAGTTAGTTTCTCTTCTGGAAGAAAGCACTTGGGGATGGGGATCTGCCTATCAACTTAGGAAGTGAAAATAGCGAAATAGTGTGCTAAAGCCACGTTATAAAGGCACTGGAGAACCAGGAGATAAAGTTTCTCAAGATTAAGGAATTTTGAATCTGATTGTTAAACCATTGGTAACTTGTGGAAGAATTTACATGACAGAAATATATTTTCCACTTTTTAAATTCTCCCAACATTATGTGTGTGTATAACTGTACGTTTGTATGTACATATACGTATATACACGAGTGTGTGTGTGTGTGTGTGTGTGTACACTCTTACCTGCAGATGAGGAATGATATTTGTGTTGGGGCAAGCACATATTTAGGGGTGTATGTGTACATGTGTGCGCTTCAGAAAAAAATGTTGCGATGAGTAAAAAAAGAATGTGGGAAAGAGGAGATATAGAGTGGGAGGAAATAAAAGATGGGAGAGAATGGAGTAGAGAGACAGGGAACCGAGAGAATGGAAAGGAAGCAGAAAAGTGTGTCATGATTTCAAGATTGAGAGCTCCAGTATTTTGTTGGGATCTAGTTTCTAAGAAGAGATTCCAGAAATGACCAACAAATGAGAACTGGCAGGGCAATCAGGTGAGGTCCCTTTCGATTAGTAGTTCATTGTAACGTCATGTTGAGATTGATACAATTATAAAGTGCATGGGTAAAAATATTTTATACATTTTCCCTTTTCTGAAAACAAAAATTGCTAGGAAGAAAACAGAAATGTGGCTTTTGAGAATAATGCAGGAAGAAGACCAATAGAAACTTTCAAAGAATGTTGATCGAATTTTATACACATAATAAAATTCATGAGAAGAGAAGACTTAGAATGTTTCATGATATTATACCACTTTTACCTCTAGGCAATAAATTTCATTCTTATATTTCATTACATTTACATAATTTTTGTTATATAATGCCTGTCATTTCAGTCAATTCAAAAAATAAAAAATTAGTATATTTTTACATATATACTTGTAAAAATCACTAACTAAAATGTTTTCCTTGTATACTTATATACAGAAATGTCTTTAAAAATGATTGTTTTTCTGTTTCTCATTCAACTCAAAATAGTGAAATTTATCTGTCAAGTTTTATTACTACATATAATACATACTCATTTAATCATCACTCATTATTACACATTTCTCCAATATTTTACAACTGCAAATAGTGCTATGTATATGATACAAATAAGTAAGTAAATGTAATTACATGTAAATCTTTGTAACATTATACTGTAAGTTTTTGTTCATGAGGGACCATATTTATCTCATGACATTTGTATCTTTCATCCAACAAAATACCTGTCACTGAGTATGTTCTTTGAAATTATATATTTAATGAATAAATTATAATTAACAAAGAAGACATCTCTAGAAATTTCTCTAGAAATTAAATCACTTGATGCATTGGGTGTTGTGTTGACTACTAAATATTTATCCTACTTGAGATGATTAGTGTAAACCTTTGATGGTAAATACAATTACTTTATCAATAGTGTGTTTAGAAATAGTCATAAGACCTAATTCTAGACACTCAGTCATAAAAGGAAAATTTCAATGTCCCTGTTTGAGAGGAGTATTTTTAGCTCCTAAAAGGCTAGAGAGAAACTGAAACCTTTGTTACCCTGTGGGCCACTGAAACAATCAGCTTTGGATTTTACCCTTCTACTGGGCTTATTATGTGAAATAATATATTTCGTTATAGTTAAAGCAAATTTATACCTGGATTTTCTTTCATTTGCAGTCTGAGACATCCTAACCAGAATAATAACTGCAAACATATTTGACAATTATTACATAGTGTTAAAATCATTTTCCAGAAATAATCTGCAAATTTACATTGCATTTTGCATGAATAAATTAGTTGGGTTGGAAAGATGTGCTTGTGCTCCACTCACTCACTCACTCACTCACTCACTATTTTTAGAATTAAATCATTTACTTATATCTTCTCAATGCAGTATAATATCCTTTTTTTCAGCCTGTTTCTATACATTTTTTTTCTGTTGGCAATGATCACTTATCAATACATACATTTAATGTCAACCTTCTTGCATTGTTCGATGACTGATAATAAGCATATACGTTCTTTCACTCTTTTTTTGATTCATTCTGCAGACATTTATTGAATAGCTGTGTGAGTCACATTATGAGCCACTAAATGAATAAATAAAGTAATATCAAGTTATTTATGGTCTGGAGGGAGACAAGATGATAAACAGTCACTGCAAGTTATTATAACATTAAGTTGTAAGTAAGAGAACTAAGCATAAGTGCACAGTAAACAAAGAAAGTGAATATATCTCTACTTTCAAGAGTGTGATGGGAATTGTCCTAGAATTTACTGACATAGAAATTCAGTCCCATGTGAGCCAATGTTTTTCTTTTTCTGAAATAAGACTTTTATTTTAATAGTAGATTTTAAAAATTAAAATGAAAATGTCAGATAATTAGTATGGCATTAGTATTTAGTGAATGAGGAAGGGAGCAAAATGCACCGACTCTTGCAAATTAGGTATGTTTGGATTATAGAGGAGTTTATCAATGATTAGGCATACCTATACAAAGTGAAGACCAGGAAGGATGTAAAGTGTGATAGGAAAACTGAAGCTGGGAGAGATGTTAGGCATGGAGAATGTAGCAAAAGTCCAAATATTATATGCTGGTCACTAGTATATAGGCAGTAAGATTGGAAGCAGAAAGAAAAATACCTAAGAGATACCTATGAAATAAAATTAACTCCACTGCCTGACTGCAAGTGGCTGGTGATAAAGAGACTTCAGAGACAGAGTTATCACATAGTTGATGCAAGAAATTAGGCTACTGAAAGTTGGGGAGAGGAATATATGATTAGGATTCGGAGAATATGAACTAAGATGACAAAAGATTGTAGAGATAACTTACAGATGCAGGAAGATAAAAATCAATTATGTAAATAATTATTTCCAAATTAAAAAATCCTTTTTTTAAAGCCTAAGAGGTAATATGAAACATATGCATGAAAATATAAATGTAATTTGAGGTGGACTTAGGGAAAATGAGCATTTTTTTCAATTTCCCTTGAACAAGAATTTAAAGGCTATCGCAAAGTTTTTATAAAATCTCAACAATTTATTTTAATATTTATACATATATACTATTTCATAATCATTATATGTTAGTTGTGTCGCTTCAGCTTCAGAGTATTTTATGTGAGAATGATATTAAAATAAAAGCCCACATGTATCTTTGATAGAAGCACTGTTGTCAAGAGAATAAAAAGCAAAACAAAGTAACACAAATAATAATGATGATGATAATACTAATGGCTAAGAACTATTTTGTATTTACTATAAAAAACATATAGGGCACTGTACTGTCTACTTTAGAAGCTTTTATCAGTAAGTCTTCATGCTTAATCTTTGATATTAAACTTTGACCATGTTTGTAAAATAAAGAAATTGAGGCTCACTGAAACTTATATACTAACTACAGGACTAAGACTGAACCCAAGTTCTATTTAACTATTAAAATCATATGAACAAAGAGAGGACAAAGGAAACAATAACTACAAAATGAATCTAAAAACACATGAGAAAAGAAATAGAAATAAGGAGGTGAAAATGAGCAATCTCTCTAGGCTATCAGTGGTTCTTTCTTTATGTGTATATCATAATTTGGTGTATGAAAACCTAAATATATTTGTGACAAACTCTAGACAAAAATTTACAATGAAGCTTTTTGTAATACCATTCATTTTTCTCTCTTCCTTTCCATGTACTAATCAGTAATTAATTTATGATGCAATTTTGGATGTTTACTGTATTTATGATGAAATCATGAATACCATAATACACTCCTTATGATGGAAGGAAAACAACAGATTTCTGAAGGTAGACAAAAAAGATAGAGTTAGGAAACGGGAGGAGAGACAACAAAGGATGCAAAATTATAAAGAAAAATAGAAACAAGAAGACTTGGGGATGAAAATAGAGTGACAATCACCAAAAACATCCACATGCATGATAAAGGGCCTCTAGTGCCCAAAAAGTAAGGCAGACTTTGTAAACTGTACTTTAAATCTACTGATATTAGTGATTTAAAAAATCTGACAGGCCATCATTTACCAGAGGAATTAAATAACAAAGCTAAGGCTTTCACTCTCTGAACTCATTAAAATACTTACAGAAGGGAGCCAAAATAAACCTTTCTGTCAAGCACATTTGAATTTACTTAATTTATTATAACAAGATGTTTTTATGCTCAAAGTGTCATCTCACTCGGTGCTATTCCTTTCAATTCCTTATTTTTTTAATAATATTTTCTTCACAGGGTCATAGATCTGCTTGGTTCTGACTCCATATATGACAGGATTGAGCATTGGTGGCACTATGACATAAAGATTGGCCAGAAGTATGTGAATATAACGGGGGACATTTCGGCCAAAGCGATGTGTCATGAAGGAGAAGAGGGCTGGCGTATAGAATGCAAGGATTACACAAACATGAGAACCACACGTGCTGAGAGACTTGAGTCGGGCTTCACGGGAGGGAAGACGGAAAACAGCACGGAGTATCTGAACATAAGAAAGGGCAATGGCTATGATGTCAAACACTAGGATTGAAATAGCACCCAAACCATAGATGATATTGATCTTGATGCTGGCACAAGATAGGCGAGCAACACCCATGTGCTCGCAGTAGGTATGGGGAATGACATGATTCCCACAGAAGGGCAATCTCAAAATGAGAAATACGAAAGGGATAACAGAAATAAATGACCTCACTAACACACCAAGACCAATCACACAAACAACCTTGTTAGTGAGGATGGTGCTATATCAGAGTGGGTTGCAGATGGCCACATAACGGTCATAAGCCATTGACAAGAGAACTGCTGACTCCATACCAGTGAAGTTGTGGATGAAAAACATCTGGGTAATACAGCCATCAAAGACGATTTCCCTGAGGCTAAACCAGAAGATCCCAAGCATCTTAGGAATGGTAGATGTGGAGAGACCCAAGTCAATGGTGGCCAACATGGCCAGAAAATAGAACATAGGCTGGTGTAGGCTGCTCTCAGCCTGGATCACAAACAAAATAGTGAAGTTCCCAATGAGTGCAATCAGGTACACAGCACAAAAGGGAAAGCCAATCCAGATGTGGAATGTTTCCAGTCCTGGGATCCCCAGCAACAAGAAGGAGGAGGGGTGAAACTGGGTGTCATTGGGAAAAGACATCCTGCTTGCTAATTCATAAGTCCATGTTCCTTATAAATATGTGTTCGGCAGTCTGCAGGACAGCAGATATAACACTGCAGTGTTGGAAACCTAGAGAAATAAGAATGTCATATAACTGTGTACATTATTGTCCTCAATTCACACAATTAGAAATCTACTACATAAGGAATAATGTAAGGAAGTGAATTCTCAATGAGAAGGCTCTGGGGGATTAAGCAGTGGATTGCAATAAAAAATTTCTGTATAATATATTAATCTTTTTTTTAGCACTTTTCTTCTCTGTTAATTTCTCATAATTGATCTCATGCAATGATCTCATAACTGGCAGTATGCTAAATTTTGCCTTAATACCTACTTTATTAAGTACCTTCTCTCATCATTATCAATAACTTACTTTCAATTTTAACATACATGGGGCTATGCCAGTCCCTATAAATAGTGATTTATATTGGTTTCATTTGGTTAGATGCTAGCACATCGGTGTTAACATACAAGATGGGTATTGAGTTGTTATTGAACACACAGGTTATTAAAATACAATCTAAAATATTAAAAAATAATTCTAAAGGGTTAAAATTGGTCCATTTATTAATATTTATTCATTAATATTACAAATTAAAGAAGTAGATTGTAGTTAAAATAGCAGCATCAACTCTCATTTATTGAGGTACTGCCTACTACCTTCAATGCTGTCAAAACCTTGCAAATATCATCTTTAATCTTTATGAACACATACAGGAGAACATATTTAACTCTATTTTACATATAGATCTGAACCTCAAACAGTTTAGAAGACTTTCCAAATGCTTGAAATGCTTATAGTTATAGAGCCATAGAAAGAAAGTAGAGAGGAAAGAAGTAAATTAAAATGGAAAGAGAATGGAAATATGGAAAAGATAATTCATGCCTCGCTCATGCCATATATACACAGCTTCCCCTCTTCCACACACATTCACATAAACACATAATCTCTTTTAAACTCAAATCCATCTGAATAAGAGATGAGTATCTTCATTACAAACCTGAGGCAACGATAATTTTCAGAGTTAAGATACATGGAAAATATGTTGAAGGAAAGATTAGATAGGGAGCATATTCTAAACAAATGGAAAATATCATTTTCAAAGTTACCTAAACTGTTCATATATATTTTCGTGTACCTTACTTACAGCATTTGTTAAAGGAGCAATTTCAAAGCACTCAATCATTCATTACATGTAATCTTTTCATAGTAAAAAGTGTCTTTTGGTCTTTTCGTATTATGGAGGACTCCAGAGGAGCAATACTACTTATTACCACATTTTCAGTACGACAGTAAGGGTATTTTGTAGACATTGGCTTGGAGAAGCAAAGCAAGAAGAGTGTCCGTGATGAATACGTAAGGGAAGGAGCAGTACAATATGGTTGAGACACAAGGAATTTCCGGGAGGAAATGGTAAACCTTTGAAAAGAAGGGAAGCTAAGAACAGGAGATGTTACTTGTAGAGACACTCTGTGAAATGTCCATAAGAATAAAGCCTTTTTTTTTTTACTATTATTCACAACAGCCAAGATGTGTAAGCAACTCAAGTGGCCTTCTATGGATGAATAGATAAAGAAGATGAGGTATATATATATATACAATGTAATACTACTCAGCCATAAAAAAATCCAAAATCGTCCCATTTGCAACAAAATGGATGGACCTTGAGGGTATGAAGTTAAGCAAAATAAGCCAGACAGAGAAAGACAAATAATGCATGATTTCACTCATATGTGGAAGATAGCAAATACATGGATAAAGAGAACAGATCAGTGGTTACCAGAGGGGAAGTGGGCTGGGGGGTAGGCAAAAGAGATAAAGGGGCACATGTGTATGGTGATGGATAAAAATTAGACTACTAGGGGTGAACATGATGAAGTGCATTCAGAAGTTGATAAATAATGTACACTAGAATTACACAATGTTATAAACCATTATGATCTCAATAAAATTACTAAAAAGAAAAATCTATAAACTTCTTGCCAAATATTTCAAGTGAAAAAAAAGACAAGAATGAAGCTTTCTTCTGTAATGTTCTGCCCTTGTAATGGAATAGTGAATACTCTCTAAAAAAGTGTGACGTGAACAACACAAGGAGTGAAAGTAGGATTTAATTATGGAAGCAATATTTTCTGTAATTTATCAATGTAAGTGCCAAGGGAAGATTCTTTAATTAAATGAAATTTTTGTATTCCTAAATAACATCTCTGAAGATCAGGAAGGTAGGCAATAGTCTCATAAAGCTATAAAAACAATGTTTTCCCTTTTTTTTATCATCCCTATAATGCAATAGATTCTCAACAAATAAGAGAATTACTTTAGCTACTAGGTGCAGGCTCATCATCAAAGGAGAAAAATAAGCTACGTTTCTGATTTTTTGTTTTATTATTGTTCTTGTTAGAGTGAGAAATAACATTATATTCTGTTTAAAAATAAAATAATGGAGGAATTCTCTCTCTAAACTCAGCTAATTATATTTTACAATAGGGCCTTAGTGGGTGGTTAAGGAGAGAGACAGTGATATGAGTAACGAAGCAGAAACAATTGGAAGACATATACAGAAAAATGAAACTTTGTATTTGTCTGTCTTACATCATCACCATTCAGTGAACTGGCTAGATCAGAAATCTAAATGGCATCCTTCTTTCCTCTTCATATGTTAAAAAGAAAAAAATGATTCTACTTCTCCAGTATCTTTAAAATCAATACATGTATCTCCATCTTAATGCAGCTAGTTCAAACCCTCATCATCTCTTGGGTTCATCACAGCACAATAATTTGCAGTGCTTACAAGCATGAGCTCTGCAGTCAGACTAACTGCGTTGAAACCAGCTTCATGACTTACTCTCTCTGTAATAAAGAAAAGCAAACAACAAGCACTTTTCATCTATTATATAGAGATAGTAAAGATAAAAACCCTAAATATTTTGTTAGTTTTAAATTGAAAATTATTTTAAAACATTATGAACGTATCCCAAAGATACTATGCTATCCATCATTCTTTAGATATCAGGAGACTGATTTTTCTAAAATGCACAGCAAAAGGATTCAGGTTGAAATCCAAATGCTTTTATGAGTATTATATGACCCTTCCTAAATGTGATCCTATTCTTTTCCTAAGCTTCCGCCTTACTCTTTCCCTAAGATTTATCCTGCATCTCCTCTCTTCCTCTCCTATCCCTCTTCTTTCCTTCATCCATCACTGTGACCCGTGGATGCACCATGAGCTGGGAGACAGGGAAGACTCACCAGACTGAGTACCAGGATGCAATCCTGTCTCTGTTTTGTCTCAACCTGCTCTGTCTTTATGAGGGCATTGCTCTTTGCCAGGAAGGAGCTTTCAATAGAAAATCTCTTAGAGCTAGTTGTGTAAAGGATACAAGGTCTCTGAGGATTCTAGCTTCTAATCTGGCTCTGACTCAAGAAAAGAGAGCCATTAGGGAGCCCTAGCCTCTAAGGAAGTGAAGGCAGAAAAGTGCAGTTCAGATTAGCAAGATGCCAGAATAAGAGGTCCCAGTATCCCTCCCTTCACAGAAACACTGATTTAAAACAATTAATGGATGAAAATGCCTTTATGAGAGTTGCGGAATCCAGATGAGAGGTTACAGGACTCCCGTGGAGCACAGAAGACAGATTGAAAAGGATACAAAGAAAAGTTTCACTTTACCCAGATCACCTCTCCCCCCACCTGGCACTGCTCTGCTCCAAGAGAGACTCCCTCAACCCATGAGTTCTCTCATGGGGGAAAGAGAGAGCAAGCCCACCCTATATATATATATACATATGTATATATATATATATATATGTATATATATATATATATATATATAGTGTGTGTGTGTGCATTCACATTATACAATATGTATTCATACAAACACCTAGTCCATTCTTATTGTTCTCAGTAGTTTATGTTCTATGTAGTCATCTTGAACACTGAATTAGAAAATATGGAACCATTGTTCCTAGGGGAAACAGAGTTGAGTTCCTTCAAGCTTCTTGTCACACCATTTCAATGTCAATCTATCAATACATAACCTTGCTTTATGTGTGTTTCTGCATAAAGACACCTCATTAAGTACATAGTTCTTACAAATGATTAACTGCAGTCTTTAAATGATTAAAAGCCAGGAACTTTGGAGGCCACTCATGTTATATATATTCATTTCCCAATAGCCTTGTACAAGAAGCCAGTCGCATCAGTGTTGAAAACCTGGTCTTCCACACAATCGCTTTCCTGTGCACATTTCTGTTAGTCCTATCCAGTCGATTCCAACTCCTAGCAACTCTGTGTACAGCAGAGAAGAATCCTGCCTGTTCTTTTTTGCACCATCCTCTCACCTTCCTGTGCTATATCAGACAATGCTTGCGCTATTCACAGGGTTTTCATGACCAATTTTTGGGGAAGTATGTGGCCAAGTCCTTCTTCCTAGTTTGTCTGAGTTTGGAAGCTCCACTGAAACCTATCCACCATGGGTGACCCTGATGGCATTTGAACTGATGGCATAGCTTTCAGCATCACAGCAACACGCAGCCACCATAGTATGACAACCAAGACAGGGTTCCCTAACGGGGAAATGAATCTGGCCACTGCAGTGAGAGTGCCTAATCTTAACCACTAGACCACAAGGGCAATTAAAAAATGCCTAGCCATTAAAAAATGCCTAGATAGCAGGCATTTAAAAAAATTCTTCTGCAGCCTCCTGATAAGCAGAACCTGCCTCAGAGGTGAATTTGACATTTTTCATGCTTCATTGTCTTTTGAAATGTGCTAGCCAGCTAGGACGAGCAGGAAAAGAGTTTGACATGTTTCTGACCCTGAGAACATGTCTGTAAATTTCTCTGACCTCACAATAAAGCTGTCCACTATATTTTTTCATTAGTTGTCATCTCATGAATCCATAAATTTAGCCTCTTTTTCATCTTTTTGATATCCTTATCACACACTGTACGTGTTGCTAGAGTGGCTTCATTTACAGATAGGTAAATTTCCTCTTCCTTGTCTGGGTGGACCATAGTTTTAGTTCATTAACTTTTAGCTCACAACCAACAATGCTTTAACTCATACCTGAATGAAGCTTATCTAACAAAGTTATATTTTTTACCAGGCACATGGCAACCTTCTGGCACTTAGGAAAAGAAGAAAAATATTATTTTATTCTGGTGTGCTTCATAAGTAAATTTACAAATATTTATTCTAGTGCACTTCAGCGTTATGCTTGGCAGCCATTATAAATAGTGAGATCATCAAATAAAAGCACAAAAACAAAAACATGGCACTGAATAGAATGCAAAAATGACTGTTTACAATATGAGAGCTGAAACAAAAAGCCAGAGTCTCACCTTGTTCAACCTCAACTGGGAATGAGCATGTCAGGCAACTCAAATTTTTCCCAGCTCTTTGCATGTCTGCAAAGGACTGTGAAAGTGCCATGAGTTTTTATTTTGAGTTACAAATAAATTTTAAGGAGTAGGCAAATTTGCAAGTATAAAATCTCCAAATAATGGTGCTCTGCTGAATATATGTAGCTTACACAAGACTCATACTTAAGACATGCATAAATATGTCAGATGATGTATGTGTTAGTAAATAGATGAGGGGAATTCTCCAGCAACATATATGCATCACAGTGTACATTCAAAAAAAGAATTCTGTGGGTTGGTGGCCCCTGGATAGACTGTCTTTGTTTTACTCTTTTATGGGTTGAGATTAGCCTGCGACTTTCCTTAAGAACAACTTGTGCATGGGCTTCTGTGCTTAAAGTACATCAGAGGAAAGCTGATGCAGGAAAAGATGGGAGTGCAGATGTATCAGTCATCTATTCTTTGCAAATCTATGATATTCGAGCAAAGTTTCATGCTGCTCAAAGCCATAATGAATGCATTGTGTCATTTTGCATTTACAAAACCCTGTGGAGTACACATCTCATAGTGGTTAATGTAAAGACTAAAAAATTTGTAATGATACATGGGACAGATTCCAGCTCCATGAATTCGTAGTAAAATAGCTTGTAAGTATTAAAATGAATATTCTTACTTCTTTTTCATATCTGTATTATATGTATGATTGCCTACATAAAAACGTCCTTAAGAATTCAATACAATAATGCCTGACATGTAAATAACATAGTACCTAATAGACACTCCATTCATGTTGATTTATTTTATTTTTGCAAGAGATGGATAAGGATGTAGAATTTAGCCAGAAGATATTATAGGTCTTTTATTTTATTCCTCTTCAAAAGCAGATGTGAGTTTCTTATCCTTCACTCCTCTTTATTTGTGTGTCCTATAGTCAGACAAAGAGAGAAATGCTGATAGAACTCAATTTTGTTGTAAACCAATCCCTGGGCTTGTCTTAAAGATTCAATATTATAAAATAAATAAATAGTATAAATATTATAAAATAGTATTAAAAGATTTAATAATATAAGTGGAATAAATAGTATAAAACAGTATAAGTAGTATAAACTGTTAATCCATTATAGTGTTTGGGAATTAGTGTGGACTATAATAAATTTATGGAGATTTCACTAGTTGCTTTAAATTTATATTGAAATTATTTACCAGAAAAATAATAACCCCCGCTTAATTTCTCCTTTTCTCTTTTTCTTCTTTCATTCATTGGAAAAGTAAGCAAATATATAAAAAGATATAATCTCTTCCTAGCAATAATGTGAAATATAATAAAGGAGAAAGACATGTAGAAATATAAAAAACAATATGACAAGAGATTGAAGACAGGTAAGTGCACGTAGCATAGGGATACTGAAGAGAGGCATCAATGATGGTTCAAAGAAGCTAGAAAAATAATCTCAGAGGAGCTGGTATGTGAGCAGAGCCTTCAATTCTAACCAAGTTGCTGAAGGTTTTTATGTATGAAGAAATACCATGAAGAACAAAGACACAGGGTCACCATCTCCATGAACTGAGTAGGCAACCAGTTCTCTATGCAGAGAGATATGGGGAAAGATATTTCAAGTTAGAAAAATTCTTTAAGGTTTTACAAGACATGGAAGGCCACATCTCATTTGCAATTCCTTAATTTGTATGTTGCATGATGAATACCATTGTAACTCTGTATTATTTATTTACCTTAAACTATATAGGTAACACATTAATATCTAGACCACATTGGCATTGTTACAAAGTCAAACCATAGTGATACAGCTAAATTATCCTCTGAATATAGTCTTTTCATCCATCACACATTTTAGACTCCCAAGTTAAGTGTATAACCTTTTAGATTGTTTTCTGTGTTTATAAAATTCTTAGCATAAATGTGTTCATATATTATATGCAAACACACACCTGTACACAAAAATGTGTTTAATTTTTGCATGTTTCAATGTTAATGGAAAGATTATTGTTTCATTTTCAATTTGTATACATTTTATATTAGTATATAAATATATTTTATTTATCCTGAGTGTTCAGAGTACTCCATGATATAAACAAGCCACATATTTTTTAAGTTAATGTTACTTTATCGATGGACATTTTGAATGCTTCAATTGTTCTTCTATTATAAGCACCTTGACAATGAGAATCACTGTATATACTTCTAGGTTTGTTTATTTCCTAGGATGGCAAGAAGTTAAATTGATCTGTCAAAAATTTTGTTTTAGTAAGAATGGTTACTATACAGTTTTCCTCAAAAACTTGGGTCGACTTTCTCCTACCAATTGTGCATGTCGCTTTTTAACCCAAACCTCACTAATGCTTGTTATCAACAATCCCAATATTCTGTTGTTTAAATATATAATGTATGACTTGTATCATATTGATTTTAATTTTTAATTTCCCGATTGCAAGTAAGGATAACATCTATGTTAAATGGTGGGACATTTGCATTCACTTCAGTGTGAATTTTTTTCTCTACACAATCTGTCTACCCATTTTCTGTTGGAAAAATATATTTAAATTGTGTAGAGGAATAGAACAAATAGAAAGAGTGAAGGTTAAAGTGCAAGAGATATATAAGACTGTTGCTGGAACCAAAAATATAGATAAAAGGATATAAAGGTTAATTTTAGGACAAAAAAGGGAAAGTATGTAAAAATATATTAACTCCATGAGTATCGACGTAAACTTAATGGCAGAACAGGGTAAGAGGGAGAGAGGTTTGTCTGGTGACAAATGCTAATTTTCTCTCTGAAATAAGATCTCTTGTGTGTTGACAGTAAGTGCTCTGGGGGAGGGCTAATTAGGAAGAGAAAGGTTGGATTTGGAATGGTTTCTTTATCAAATTTAAGAATAGAGTGGCTTTTTAGTCAGTATTCATAATCAAATTAATCATGATATTTTCTAATGTTAGATACAGAGCAATCTTTATCTTCTCTCTTACATACACAAGTGCAAAAAGACTGTCATATCGATAAGGCAATTTATCATTACACTTAAGAATAAGGGGTCTAAAATCAGTGTGTAGGACAGAAGCAAGGTCTATCACTCACCAGCTGTTTAAACTTACAGAAGTTACTTAAATTCTCCTCATCTCAAAATGGTAATGAAATTTAAGAGTTAATACATGAAATGTTCTCAGGAAATTAACTCAATCATGGTAAGCATTTACCTATGTTAAGTATTACATTATCACATAACTTCCTATTAATCTGGTGTTCCTGTATTACTTTTCTAGTCCAATTCCTACTTCAAAGGACACTGATTTAAGGGTAATATTTCCTGATCACAAAGACTCCATAACCTATAAGTAACTATAATAGTGGGTAAAGTCAAATAAGTGTCACAAGAACAGTATGAATTGTGTTTCTGAAAAGGAAAAATAAACTTTCTAATAGGAGAGCAGCATCAACTTTTAAAGTGTTGCTCTACTATTATTAAGAAATGGAACAAGTGCAGTCAGTAAATCGCAGTATGTGGTGGGGGTAGGGATAAATCAATACACGAGAAGTGTGGAGAGAAAAGGAAAGATTACGAAGGAAAGCTTGGATGAAGTAGACTGCCTATGGAGTGAACTTAATCCACAGAGCAAATCAAAAAGTTGTTTTGACTAATTGAATATGTGTAAGAAAGTGAATGAAGCTCAGAATACAGTTTGTCATCATATTGTAATTCTTGCCTGCTGAGGTCAAGAGTAAACACAAATTCTGGGGCCACCAGAGAGTAATGATCAATGCAACAAGCTGTTCATTTCCTGACACATTGTCATCAGACCCACTTCTGTCACCATCCTGAATGTGCCCCACGTTGGTGTGAATGAACCTCCTTCTCATCCTTTCACAAAAATTGACACATCTTTCCAAATTTTGGTATTTCAATTTCAAAGTCACACACTGTAATTCAGCATGTACCCAAACTATTATAACTAAAATCTAAAAAGTGGAAAATAAAAAAAGAATAAATTTTCTATTCAAAATATTCTATCATCCCTCTCATTTCACCATGTAAAATCTTACGACTGTGCTATTCTTGCTAATTCATCCAAAACAATGACTCTCATACATTTTTCCACTTTCAATTGCCATTAATTTCTTCTCAGTGGAAGATTTTGAATTTTCGTATATTTAATTCTGATTTTTGTACCTAGATATTTTCCCTCGCTTAGCACATATAGATCAGCCACATTGAAAATTGCAACTCTGAAATAATATCTGACGCTCAGTCAGATGATGAAATAATCTCTCTAACTATTTACAGACATTGTAATTATTCCGTGAACTGCAATTCCCCGCACTTTGGCTTACTCCACTTATCAGAGGTTTCAAAATTTATTAGTTCTTACTTGTTTGTTTTAGATAAAAATCCATGAAAAGAAAGATAAAACATCTGATGCTGGTTATGTTAGCATAGAATAAGACAACTGTCCATCCAGCAACTTTCATTCTCATTGACATTCCTGGGTTGGAGGCTGCCTACATCTGGATGCCAATTCCTTTTTGTATGGTCTACCTTTTGGCCTTACTGGGGAACTGCTCTCTCCCCTTTAACATCAAGACAGACTCCAACCTCCATGAACCAATGTACCTTTTCCTCTGCATGCTGGCTATGGCTGATCTCATTGTGTGTACTACAGCTGTGCCCAACATCTCACCTCATCTGGTTCCATGATGGAGAGATTCCCTTTGAAGCCTGCCTCACCCAAGTGTTCCATGTAGCCATTTGTAATTCATCAAGACATTCAGCTATTCTGGCATATTCTGTAATTGGGGGATGGGTCTAGCTATTGTACTCCGGAGCACAGCACTTCTCAGTCCTCACCCCTTCCTGCTATGTTGGCTTTCTTACTGCAGAATCAATATTATTTCCTACACCTACTGTGAGTTCATGGCCCTCATCAAGATTGCCTGTGCTGAGACAAGAATCCACAGAGCCTAAAGCCTCATTGATGTCTTCTTCATGGGAGGAGTGCCCTTAATATTGATCATTTATTCTTATGTCCTTATACTCCACACTGTCTTCTATCTCCCATCCAAGGATGCCTGACTCAAGACCTTGGGCACCTGTGGCTCCAATGTCTGTGTGATCTTAGTGTCCTATGTTCCAGGCTTCTGTTTCCTCACCCACAATTTTGAGCACTGTGTGGCTCCCCATGTCCAAATATTTGTGGCAAACACCTATATTCTGCTCCCAGCCATGGTGAACTCTATCATCTATGGAATAAGAACCAAGAAGATACAGGACAGATTCCTTAAATTTTTCATTTTTCAAAGCCTCTGAACTAAATCCTTTTTGGTGGTAAGCAATATCTGAAAAAATGTTGTATTATCTATTTTTGAGTGTGTGGTTTCTTCAAGATCCTTTTTCACTTGTCTGAAGTCTAAAGTTTCTCTATGGGAAGAAACTTATCCAAAGATATATTGTATGTTGTAACAATTATTACATTGAAACAGACACATTGTCAACTATCTCTCTTTGTCAAAATATTACAGTATTGGTTCCTTAAAAAAAAACTATGGGGAATCATCTGAGGCTAAAAGCAAGAGAAATTTTAAATCAACATGATATATAATCACATATCTTTGGTTTACTATTTAAGACTTAGTACCAGCTTAGAAATTTATCTTTTATCACCCCAGTCCTTGCTTCCTGATTGACTGTCCTACTGTCTTAGGTACAGATTTCAGCACTTAGTGAGAGTCTCTAGGTGCTAACTTCTCTATTATCTGTTCATTTAAAATTTTCTTTATTTCACTCTCTTCTTAAATTATACCTTCCTAGATACACAATTTCATTCTCCAGTTATTACATTTCCTTAGTCTTATGAAGTCATTATCCAACGGTGTTCTGGAATCTATTATTACTTTGAAGAAGTCTGTTTTTGGCCAATTTTTCATTAATTTGTAGCTTATCATCTTTTCTCTCTGTCATTAAATTCTATTGCTTTCTTTGGTATTCTGTAGTTTCTTATGAATAAATTTCATAGGTATTATGCTAAATGATAAGACTCAGACACAAAAGACTCCATACTGCATGACTGTGTAAATGAAATTCTAGAGAAGACAAAACTGCAGTGAGGTTTGACATTTAATTATTGACCAGAATTCACTGGGGACACAGAGATGCCTAAGGCAAGGTTTATAAGCAATTTTAAGTCTCAGAGGTACACATAACATATATATCCTTTCTCTCTCATATAATTCCTGAAAAGATTGAGATTAAAAAATGGTGTGGCAGATGTGAGTTCAAAATATCATCTTTCTCAGTGATGAAAACTATTTTGGAGGACTTAGTTTGGTTAGAGAGTCACTGAACCATCTAACTAAACCCCAGAGTTTGGCACATGTTCCTCATCAGAACAGAAATACTTACCACGTGGAGGAGCATCAGGGAAGAAATGACTTCTTTAGAAAGTCTCACTATCAGGAAGCATGTGTGTGTGTGTGGGTGTGGGGATTTCATAATTAAACTTACTAAGTTTATTCATACAAAATTTCTCATCAATTTTCACGTCTACAGCTTATCCACAGCACATAGTGAATAAGGATGTGGATAAAAGGTGGGTTTTACAATACAAGAACATCAAAAGTAGGGTAGAAACATTTCGCTCCAGTAGTTTGATAAAGTTGATTCAGACATCTAAACACTTTTTTCAGTATAATAACATCTAACACTTATATAGTGCTATCAGTCTCATAGTCTCTCCTCAGTTCTTGACATATATTAACACGTTAAATTCTCATCAAACTGGACAAGATTTTTAGTGTGAAGTTCAGGGCGTGATGTTAATTAATACAAACTCCCTCTAAGAATTTATGTTAAAATCATAAACAAAAATAAATTGCAATAAAAATAAGTAGGATTGTTTTCCTAAAGTGTGTTTGACAGAATACAAGAGTCATGGGATGGTCTAAACGCATTCTGAAGCCAATATCATCTTAAAATTTCAACTGAATATTTGTTTATTAGGAGCTCTGAGAAGTCCTGCAATAAATATACAGGTAAAAATTATTGTTGCAAGTATTTTGTTGAGATGATAATGATTTATAACATTGTGTAATTTCAGCTGTACATTTTTTATCAATTTCTGTATAGACTTCATCATGTACACCACCAGTAGTCTAATTTTTATCTGTCACAATACATATGTGCCTCTTTATACCTTGGGTCCACTCCTGTGCCCCCTTCTTCTCTGGTAACCTCTAATTGTTCTCTTTGTCCATGTCTTTGTTTATCTTCCACCTGCAAGTGAGATCATGCAGTAATTGTCTTTCTCTGTCTGGCTTATTTCGCTTAACACCATACCCTCAAGGTCCATCCATGTTGTTGCAAATGGGATAATTTCCTCCTTTTTTACGGCTGAGTAGTATCCCATTGTATATATATGCCAAAGCTTCTTTATCTATTCATCCATAGAAGGGCACTTGGGTTGCTTCCATGTCTTGGTTATTGTGAATAATGTCGCAATGAACGTAGAGGTGTGTAAATCTCTTTGGATAAATACTCAGCAGTGGAATAACTGGATCATATGGTATTTCTATTTTTAACTTTTTGACAAATCTCCATATCATTTTCCATATTGTCTGCACCAGTTTGCATTCCCATCAGCAATGTATGAGGGTTCTCTTTTCTCCACATCCTCTCCAACATTTGTTATTCTTTGTCTTGGTAATTCTAGCCAATCTGACCAGTGTAAGGTGATATCACACTGGAGTTTTGATTTTCATTTCACTAATAATTAGTGATGTTTAACATCTTTTCACGTGTCTGTTGGCCATCTGTGTATCTTCTTTGGAAAAATGTCTGCTCATATCCTCTGCCCATTTTTGATGGGGTTGTTTGTTTTTCTATTGTTGAGTTGCATGAATTATTTAAATATTTTGGAAGTTAACCCCTTGTCATATGTATGATTTGCAAATATTTTCTCCCAACTGGTGGGTTGTCTTTTCACTTTGTTCCTGGTTTCCTTTGCCTTGCAGAAACTTTTTATTCTGATGTAATCCCACTTGTTTATTTGTTCTTTTGTTTCCCTTGACTGAGTAGACATGACATTTGAAAAGATGCTGTTAAAAATGATGTCAAAGAGTGTATTGCCTATATTTCCTTCTAGGAGTTCTATGGTTTCAGGACTATATTCAAGTCTTTAATCCATTTTGAGTTGATTTTTGGTGCATGAAAATGATCTACTTTCACTCTTTTGCATATAGCTGTTCAGTTTTCCCAACACCGTTTATTAAAGGGAATTTCCTTTCTCCACTGTATGTTCTTGGCTGCTTTGTCGCAGATTAACTGACCTTAAATGTGTGGTTTTATTTCTGGGCCTTCAATTGTGTTCCATTGATCTGTGTGTCTGTTTTTGTGCCAGTACCATGCTGTTTTTATTACTAAACCTTTGGAGTATATTTTCAAGTCAGGTATTGTGATGCCTCCAGCTTATTATTCTTTTTTTTTAATCAAGAATGCTTTGGCTATTCGAAGTCTTTCCTTGTTCCATACAAATTTTAGGATTCTTTTTATTTCCATGAAGAATGTCACTGGGATTCTGATTGGGATTACATGGAATCTGTAGATTGCTTTAGGTAATGGGGACTTTTTAACTATGTTTATTATCCCAATCCATGAGGATGGAGTATCTTTCCATTTCTTTATATCTTCTTTAATTTCTTTCAATAATGTCTTATATTTTTCAATGTATAGGTCTTTCACCTCTTTCGTTAAATTTATTCCTACAAATTTTATTCTTTTCTTGTTGTTGAGACTGTAAATAGGATCGTATTCTTGACTTTGCTTTATGCTAATTTGTTATTAGTGTATAGAAATTTAATTGATTTTTGTAAGTTTATTTTGTACGCAGCAACTTTCTATAGTTGTTGATTATTTCTCATGGATTCTTTTGGGTTTTCTACATATAAAATCATGTCATCTGCAAACAGTGAGAGTTTCATCTCACCTCTTCCTATTTAGATTCATTTATTTCTTTTTCTTGCCTAATAGCACTGGCTAAAACCTCCCATACTCTGTTGAATAGTAATGGTGAGAGTAAGCACCCTTGTCTTGGCTTTTAGTTTTTCACTATTAAGTATGATGTTGGCTGTGAGTTTGTCATATAGGCCTTTAGCATCTTGAGGTACTTTCCTTCTATACCCATTTTACTAGAGTTTTAATCATAAATAGATGTTGGATGTTGTCAAATGCTTTTCTGTATCTACTGAGATGTTCATTTGATTTTTATTCTTCATTTTGTTAATGTGGTGTATCACACTGAGTGATTTGCAGATGTTGAACCATCCCTGCATCCTTGGTATAAACTCACTTGATCATGGTGTATAATCCTTTTAATGCATTGCTGTATTCAGTTTGCCAATATTTTTTGAGGATTTTTGCATCTATGTTCCTCAGCAATATTGGCCTGTAATTTTCCTTCTTTGTGTTGTCTGTGTCTGATTTTTGTATCAGGGTAATTTTGGCCTCATAGAATAATTTAAGAAGCATTCCATCTTCTTCAGTTTTTTGAAATACTTTGACAAGAATAGGTATTAAATGTTCTTTAAGTGTTCACTTGCATTCTCCAGAGAAGCCATCCTGGTCCTGAAATTTTGTTTCTTGGGAAGTTTTGGATTACTGTTTTCATCTCATTAGTCATGATTGATCTATGCAGATTTTCTACTCCTTCTTGATTCATTTCTGGGAGGTTGTGTGAGTCTAAGAATTTATCCATTTCTTCTTGGTTACCCAATTTGTGGGCTTATAGCTTTCCATAGTAGTCTCTTATTATCCTTTTTATTTCTGTAGCATCCATTGTAATTTCTTCTCTTTCATTTATAATTTTATTTGTTTGAGTCTTTTCTTTGTTTTTCCTTGGTGAATCTGGCCAAGAGTTTGTCAATTTTATCTTCTCAAAGAACCGGATGTTAGCTTCATTGATCCTTTCTACTGTTTTTTTAATCTCTCTTTCATCTATTTCTACTCTAATTTTTATTATTTCCCTCCTTCTGCTGACTTTGGACGTTGTTCTTTTTTTCTAGTTCTTTTAGGGATAGTTTAAGATTACTTATTTATATTTGTTTGTTTGTTTGTTGAGGTGGACCTGAATTGGTTTGAATTTCCCTCTTAGAACTGCTTTTGCAACATCCCATAATAGTTGTATGTTGTATTTTCATTTTCATTTGTCTCCAGGTATTTTTTAATTTCTCCTTTGATTTATTCATTGATTCAATGGTTGGTCAGTAGTACACTGTTTAGTCTCCACATATTGGGATTCTCCCAGTTTTTTCCTTGTAACTGATTTCTAGTTTGATGCCATTGTGGTCAAAAAAGATGTTTGATATGATTTCAGTACATAAATAAATTTGTTGAGGCTTGCTTTGTTTCCCAACATATGTTCTATCTTTGAGAATGTTCCATGTGCACTTGAGAAGAATGTGTATTGTACTCTTTGGGGATGGAATGCTCTCTGTATATCTATTGAGTCCATCTAATCTCGTGTTTCATTTAAATCCACTGTTTCCTTGTTGACTTTCTGTCTGGATGATCTATCCATTGATGTAAGTGCAGTGTTAAGATCCCCTACTATTAGTGTGTTGCTGTTAATTTCTCCCTCTAGATCTGTTAATATTTGCATTATATACTTTGGTGCTCCTGTGCTGGTGCATATATATTCATAAGTGTTATGTCCTCTTGATGGAAAGTCCCTTTTACCATTATATACTGCCCTTATTTGTCTCTCATTGTTCTCTTTATCTTGAAGTCTGCTTTGTCTGATACAAGTATGTTAACGCCTGCTTTCTTTTGTTTACCACTTGCTTGGAGTATCATCTTCTATCCCTTCACTCTAAGCGTATGTTTGTCTTTAGAGCTGAGATGTGTTTCCTGGAGGCAGCATATTGTTGGGTCTTCTTTGTTAATCCTTGAAGCTATTCTGTGTCCTTTGATTAGAGAATTCAACCTATTTCCATTTTGAGAGATTATTGATATATGAAGCCTTAATACTGCCATTTTATCTCTTGTTTTCTGGTTGTTCTATATTTCCATTGTTTATCTTCCTTTGTATTTCTGACTGCCATTTCATTTTGTGGGCAAAATGTGGCCAAAATTGAAGACCTTCAAACTTGCACAAATTTACAAATCAGAGGATCATCATCCAACAGGATAAATAGCAAAGGGGAACCTCATACAGTGGCTAGTGATCAGGATAGCCCACAGCTGCTGTTTCAGTTAAGGAACCATATGTGAATAAATTCAATTATTTGTTGTTTTGTTTTGTGTGGCAAAACATAGCTACAGAAAAAAAAATAAGCACATTACTGGATTGTCAATAGTTAGCTTTTTTTTAATTGACTGGGAGTACATAAATACATTTGCATCCCTTCTCAATCCTTCTTCTACCAAGTTATGGTAATCACTATCACATATTTAAGGATCTCAAATACACAAAGAAAACAGAGAAAATAAGTGTTTATTTCCTTCAAGTAGTTATCAGTCAGATTAGATGAAAAGGGATTAACAACATAAAAAAGTGAAAAAAATGAGGGAGGTCTTTTTATAGCTGTTTACTATTTGCATACATTTAGAAAATCTATAGCACACAGTGAGAAACTCTTGTCAGTAAGTGAGAATTCTTGCAAGTATTTGCAAATACCGCTTTAATGGTATACTGGATTTAGTGCCTCTTTGGAAATTCTAATTCCAATATGATAATTATCACTGTGTAAGTGATACAATTTTACTCTTCAGAAATTTTAGAATTTTTGCTGTGACGTTGATAGAAATTTGATTGTAATTAGTTATCTCTGCAATATTATAATTTTTAAGAAAACATATTATTTTCGAGGTACTATAAAATCTGAAGTTTTATGCTTCTTATTTTTTGAGATTATTAGCCATTATTTTTTCAAATATTTCACCCCCTCACAGATTTCTTTCTTCTAAAATTTATTATATATGTTTTTTGACAATTTTACATTGATCTTCCAATATATCCAAATTTTTTCATTTTCTTATATTTCTTCATTAGTGATAATTTAATTATTGCTTTATGACCTGTTATGTACCAGTTTTTGTGGGAGAATCTGCTGGAAATAATCTTCTGTAATTTTATGTACAGAGTTTTTACATATTAGTTAGAGCAAGTCTACTGTCTTTTTCCAAATATTCTATATATCAATTTAATTCTATAGAAGTTTTATTAGTTCCCTATTGCTGCCATAAGAAATTACCACAAAATTACTGGTTAAAACAAATTTATTTATTTAAAAAAATTATATTAAATTTATCTTACAGTTTCATATTTAGAAATTCAAAACATATGTCACTGGGTTAAAATCAAGATGTCAGCAGGATAGCATTCTTTTCTAGAAACTTTAGAGGTGAATCCATTTTCTTTTGTTTTTCAGCTTCTAGAGGCTGCCCGCATTCCTTGCCTCATGGCCTCCTTCCATCTCCAAGGCTGGCAATAGCTGATGTCTTAGTTCCTTCAGGTTGCTACCACAGAATATGATAGATTGGGAGGCTGATGTACAACAGAACTATATTCCTCATTATTCTGGAGGCTGGGGACTCCAAGATCAAGGCACAAGCAAATTTAGTGTCTGGTGAGAAGTCACATCCTGTTTCATAGATGGCTGTCTTCTCACTGCGTCCTCACATGACGAAAGGGGTCAGGGAACTCTCTGGTGTCTCCTTTAAAAGGGTGTTAATTCCATTCATGGGGGCTCCACTTATATGACCTAATCACCTTTCAAAGGCCACATGTCCAAATACCATCACCTTGGGAATAAGAATTCAAGTACGAGTTTTGGAGGGACACAAGCATTGTCTATAGCAGCTGATCAATTGTTTCTCATATACTATCCCTCTAACGTTCTTTCCTGCTGCCTGTCATTTCCACTTTTAAGTACCATTATGATTATGTTGAACCCACCTAGATAATCTAGAATAATCTGTTTTAAGGTCAGATAATTATAAAATTTAATTCCCTCTGCAACCTAAATTTCCTTTTACCATGTAAAGTAATGTATTCACAGGTTCCTGAGGCTAGGATGTGGATATATTTGGGGGACTGTGATATTGTGATTTACAATAAGAAATAAATATTTGGTCTTCATCATCATTTCTGATACAGAACTCCCAAAACACTTGGAACTTTCTGAGCAATAAAGGTGTTTCTTGTTATATTAATGAGATGACTTTTGGACGACACCTAAGGATGGGGGTTTGTTGTCAGGAGAACCAGATATGAATAGAAGGCTGGAATTTTCAGTCTCATGCCCTGATTTCCTGGGAAGGGAGAGAGGCTGGAAGTCGAAACAATAACCAATGGCCAAAGACTTAATCAACCACACTTATGTAATGAAGCCTCCATAAAAGACCAAAAGGGCAGCATTTAGAACTATAAATAAAGGTAAAAAAAATAGCTATAATTCTTGATTGTATATTTAAATCTTGGCTTTACTACTTAAGAATCCCATAACTTTGGACATTTACTTAGCTTCTCAATTATATAGTTTCCTCACAGTATTGTAGTAAAGACTCTTAATTTCTTAACTTTGGTTTTAAAATTTTTTCTGTCATAGAATTTCCATTTGAATCTTTAAAAAAATATTCCAGTTTCTTTCTGAGTATTTCAATCTTATCTTTCACTTCCTCCAGTATGTTTAATCATACTTATTAAAAAGACATATGAAAACCATATTATTGAGTCCCCTATGTTTATTCTTGTTTTTTTTTTTTATTTGATTTTTTTAAGGTCACATCTGTTTGTCTTTTTCCCTGCTTAGTTATGCTAATGCCGAATATTTTTTACAAAATAAAGTAGAAATGATTTTAGGCCTAGGATAATGCTGTATAATGCTATTCCAGTGTAGAGGATTTATGTTTTTCTTCTAACAGGTAGCTATGTGCACTAATGATCTCAATCTTCTTAGTCAACTCACGATTTGAGATTTTTGAATCTATGTTAGTTCTTCTGAGAACATACCTATTTCTGATTCACATTTACACATAGGGAAGATACCTATGAGATCCCGTCCTATAGGGCAGGTAGCCTCTAGGACCTGCCCAGTTCTAATGTCCATTTTAGTTCCATAATCTCTTTATTTTATTTAGGACGTTACTAAGCTGGAAGACATCCACCCTCATTGTGTATCTAAGCTTGCTTGCCATCAGAGATGGAGTCAGGGTTTCCTTGATACCATCCCACTTAAGCCTCCCTTGGGCATTCTCCGTTCCTATGGAAATTCCCACTGTCTTATCCTGAGCAACATTCATCCCTTAGGCCCACAGGCCCCTACTTCTTAGTGCAATAGTAGTAACGATGGTTCCTTCAGGCTTCCAGGGCCCCAAAATAATCAGAAACAAAATTAGAAACTTCTTATCACAGTTATATAAACTGATAACCTTCTATACCTCTTAGGAAACACCACCTTCAACTAGAGCACTCGGTAAGCAAGAATGCAAAGCAGTGAAAATTAATTAAGTGATGGGGAAACAGAAGTGGCCTACAGACTTGAGTAAGTCTCTTGTGAGGGATGAGGGCAAAGCAGAGCTGGAGAAAAGAAATCTGTCAATTTGTAAATAGAAAGGAAGGAAGAAAATATGGGCCAAAGAAAACTGATTGGCTTTGGATAATTGGAGATAGAAGATTCTGGTGAGGTGAAAAATGAGCGAGTTTTGTAAGGAAAAAAAAAACGTAATGTGATAAAGTAATGTGAGATGAGATGTGGTTGGCTATTTAAGATCAGTGGATAGAGAATATTTGAACAGATGGTGAGAAAGAAGCTCGAACTGTTATATAACAGGAGGAAAGAATGTCTGTAGTTCAGTGTACAAGGGTGGCAACAACTTGTTTTGAGGTCAGAAATAGTAAAGCTATCAGAGAGTCATCTGGGGGTTTACGCCTGGGAACACAAAAGTCAGGAGGAAGGGGCATTGGAGCAAAATTATAAGTAATGGCAATGGGTTTCCTTTTATTCTGGGAGCAATATGAAGCAATTAACACATTTCAAGTACAGGAATAACTTTACTTGCCCATGTCTTTAATAATTCACTATCACCTATAAGGATATTGATTTGGGGGAAATGGCATAAGTAGAAAGAACGAGATGAGTCAAGAGGCTACTAAAATATTTTAAAAGAAAAATCATGACAGTGGTAAAGAGCTGAAGTTAATAAATTAAAATACTTCAGATGTAGAAACAAAAGCATATGTTGATGAATTGGATAAGGGCAAAAAGATTTGAATAATTGAGGACAATATCTAGTTTTGACCAACTGTATGGTAAGAGTTGCATTTATTAAGATGGAAATAGTAAGGCAGGTATCAAGAATTCATTTTTGTCCATGTGATGTTTGTTGTGCCTTTTATATATACAATCAAAGATATACAGTAGACTGTTGGAAATACTGCTCTGGAGATCAGTATAAGGGATTTTGGGATAATAGGCGGACCAGATACTACTGAATACGTGGTATATAGTTAATATATATGTTGTGGTAACTTCAGAATAATAACTTGGATGCTCAGATTCCTAGCTAACAGAAGTCTCAAAGATCGCATTCCTTTTCTAAGTGAGACTGCCCATTCTGTTCTGGAATCTTTTTTCCCTCAAAATTGGCACTGAATAAAAAAGAAAGTATACAGGTAAGATCATTATAATTATCAGACAGATTTCTGGTTAGAGAAAAAGATTAAGAAGCAATTCATATCTCTTGGCTATACTGAATCTTCACTGGATGAAAAGAAGATGAAAGTGATATAATTCACTTCCCATCCTGAGCCTACCTAGAACATTTTGTGAGATGACCACTCACGGTGTTTTCCTCTATGGAAATATACTCTATAGTCTCCCCTTAGTACCTTCCTCCCCACAATTATCCTTCAAAGAATCATTGTCGTTGTTGCCGTCATCATTCTCATCTTCATCATCATCATCATCACCATGATTGTTTTATGGTCACGATACATAAGGCTTTGCGCTAAGTATTTTATCCACAATATCTCCTTTAATTTTTAGCATAATCCTGTCAAATTGTTATTATCTTCAGTTTACAGAGGAGGCAAATTTGTGTACAGAGAGAAAAAAAGTCATTTATCTAAAATTAAAGAGAGAACAAGTGTTGGAACCAGAATATAACCTAGGTCAATATAACAGCAGAACCAGAAAAGTAGTCTGAACAAGGGAGATCGTGGACAGCTGACTCGTTAAAATCTGACTCAGAAGTCATTGAAATGACTAAAGATGCCTCAGACTGGTCTCCAGATCAGATACCTTCCAGTTTTCAATTAAACTTCGCATTTACTCCTCCTTGGCAGTGGGAGAGAGAGAGGTTATAGAATCAGAGAAATGGTCTGAACTAACTAATCAGTGAGTTGAAAAGAAGGCAGACTTATAAGAAGGCAGATTTATAAGTTTGGATTATGGATGAGAAATTGGAAAAGAATCAAGAAAAAGAAAGGATAATATTGGAAAATCTGGATATTGAAGATAATAATGAGCCAAATGTAGAAAGGAGGGTGGGGTGGATAAGCAAGAATTTGGGGAGCTAATAAGCCAGGCAGATTGAAGAAAATAGCAGGGCCATAAGTATCAGTTCACATAATATGTGGGTATAATTCAATTATAATACGAACAGTCAGAAAGACTGAATTTATCTCTGGAATTTACTTCTTTGATTTTTTGACTATGAGTCTTTCATTTCCTAGATAGTTGTCATTATTAACCATCCCAGACAAATATCTTCTTCATCCAGGGTTTATGTACATTGAACTAGAGGAGATTGAAGAGTATTTGATGTCCTTAAAGGCCAAAGTAGACTTTATAAGACAGGGTTACAAACTGATTTATTAATTTAAAAGCAAAGCAACTTAGGGGCCGGCCCCATGGCCAAGTGGTTATGTTCGCGCACTCTGCTTTGGCGGCCCAGGGTTTCGTCGATTCGAATCCTGGGCACAGACATGGCACTGCTCGTCAAGCCATGCTGAGGCGGCATCACACATGCCACAATTAGAAGGACCCACAACTAAAAATACACAACTATGTACCGGGGGGCTTTGGGGAGAAAAAGGAAAAATAAAGAAAATCTTAAAAAAAAAAAAAAAAAAAGCGCGAGGTAATTTATTCCATGGTTTGTAAATTCTCAAAACAGAGTTTTGGCGAGCGTGGATGCGTGCCAAGTGAAGAATAAGTAAGATTTTGAGAGGCAACTCATCTTCCTTCCTCCAGAGATATTTTTCTTGACCACGGAAGACGTACTGGATTCTAGTGGAGGGAAATATATTTTCTCATTTAGCCTGAGTAGAAAAGATTTGATTTCAAGGTCAGATGCCAATAGGATTTTTTCTGAGCGTTATAATTTTTTGTTATTTTGTTTTTTCTTGCTTTTGCTTTGAATCATGAATTTCTATTCTCTTTCCACAACTCCTTTCCGGCTATTGTTTTTTATGTTTTGTAGAACCAGTCTCTCTAATTTATCAGTACTGAAACATAATAGAAAGTTCTGAATCTTTAAAATCAGAGTTACCGTCAATTGCATTTTGCTTAAATTATATATTTTATTACAATAAGAGCATTATATATAACAACTACATATTTTAATATAATAATTTTTAAAATTTGCATATTATTCAAGCCTGCTTTAACCTGTAAGCTCTTGGGGATGCTGGTCCATTGATATTAGAACTGACTATCTGTGGATACCAGGCCTGCGGCATCAATTATACAGTTGGAGATGTTAGTGAGAACGGCAACCATGTAGACCAAAACTTGCCTGAATTCTGCAAATATACTTTGCATGGTGTTTTAGTACTATTGAAAAAGCTATTGGGCTCAGAAAAATAAAGGCATTTCATGTAAAGTACTGCAGAAATCATTAAAAAAAGAAAAGGGGTAAACTAAGGCCAGTAACCCTGGCCAAGAAAGCTTCAAGAGAAAATTATAAAATTAAAAATGTTTTCTAGAAGAGGTTGTGTATGTGCTGCTGTGGGTAGTGTCTTCAGAAGAAGATCGTGCATATTCAGAGAGGATATTTATGGATCTACAACTGAGAAGCAGAAGGGAAGGTCCTTGTGGTTTTAAAGTGGATAGTTTACTTAACTAATGAAACTTAGCAATGAAATGAAGAAAGATAAAACAAAAATGTGGGGATGAATTTAGGAGTGATTATAGATTAGGACTGAAGTCTTGTTCTAATTTCTTCCTGACACAGATGCTGATCTTATCACTGCCTTCCACCGTGGAGTGTGATCATGAAACTGGAATGTAGTTTGACAGGAAGTTCTATGGCAACCTAAAACTCCAGCAATTCCCTGTCTTCCACATTCTATCTCACAGGTATCCCTGGATATGAGGAATTTCACCACTGGATTTCCATCCCATTCTGTCTCCTCTACCTGGTTGGAATAATGGGTAACTGCACCATCCTGCATATCGTGTGGACAGACCCCAGGCTCCATGAGCCCATGTACTACTTCCTGGCCAAGGTTTCTCTCGCTGACATGGGCATGTCCATGTCCACAATGATATCACTCTTCAGTGTGTTGTGGTCCATTTCCAGGGAGATCCAGCTCAACATCTGTGTGGTCGAAATGTTTTTCATTCACACTTTCTCCTTCACTGAGTCATCTGTGATCCTGGCCATGGCCCTTGATGGCTATGTGGCCATCTGCCACCCCCTGCAGTATGTGACCATTCTCACCCCAAGACTTACCACTAAAATTGGAATTGCAGCCCTGCTTAGGAATGCCTTTGCTGTGATTTCCCTTCTGGCCTGCCTACCTTTCTTTCCCTTCAGCCACTCCTACATCTTTTCTCATTCCTATTGTCTGCGCCAGGACATGATCCGCCTTGCCTGTGCTGACAGTAAGTTTAATGTTATATATGAATTAGTTGCGATCATAGTGTTGTGGGGGCATGGACTCTCTGGGTACTTTTCTATCATGTTTTCATCCCTTATTCAATATTAAGAATTTCATCCCGTGCAGGGAGGTTTAAGGCCCTCAACACATGTGCATCTCACATCTGTGCTGTCCTCATTCTGTATGTACCTGTGTTGGGGCTATTGTCCATCATTTGTCAAACACTCATCTCCCCTCATCCACTTCTTCATGGCTCATATCTACTTATTAGTTCCACCTGTGCTCAATCCCATACTCTACAGTATGAACACGAAGCACATCTGCCCAGGAGTTCTGCACCTGCTTCCTCCTCCAAAAATCAGATCTACTGTGATGTAGACATGTCCTCAAGACAATGATGGCATCAGTCTTAATGATGGAAATACACAATGATTTGTCTATTATTGGTATGTTGGCACCAGAGTTACTTACAAAAGCAGAAAAGAGCAGAAAAAGAGCTAACAGAGCAACACAAAAATGTCCTAAAGGAGAGAGTTGGTGTCCACTGGGAGTATACAGCCTGCCTTAACATCTACACAAACACTCAGTCTGTAACAGTGCCCTGAACTTACAGATGTTGTGCCTGAGCCAGCATCTTAACTGCTGCTGGCTGCATAGTTTGAGAAACCTAATGCAAATTAAAAGTTGCCTGGCCTTTTGCTAAAAATTCAGGGAAAAAAGAGCTTTTATTTTTCTTCTATGGTCTCTCTCTTTAACAATTATGATATTTTTAATTTTCCCATTTATCTTGCTCTCTTTTAGGCATGGGGATACCTGTGGGGTAAATGCAAACACGCACAGGGAGATGGGTCCCTCTCTTGTAAACTGGAGGATTGGTTATGGGTGTGCATAGGATAAGGGTCAGGAGCATGCCAAGGACAAAGGGCAGCAGCAGCAATATCTGGTCAGGGGTAAGGCAGCAGGCAGCCAAGAAATCATTCTGGGGGGATGCGGAGGGTACAGCTCATATAAATATATATGAATCAGGCTCCAAGCCCCAACCACTGCCCCATTTTCATGTAAGATTTCTATTACAGCACATAAATTCAAAGATAAAATTGTTTAAAAAATTCAAGATGGCATTAAACTCCAAGCACCACAGAGCATTAAACCCCAAGTGTTGGTCCCCTTTTTGAAAGTAGAGTCCTGAGTTCAGCACTGGTAACACACCCACAAAGAGCCTGGTGGAATTAAATAAGCCTCTACAAGTCCAACTTTTGAAATATATTGGTTAGTTAGTATATGCGAAGAAGAAAGAAGTAAAAAAGGCTGTGTAAGACCATACCTGCACCAATAAAGTTTTTATTTTTCATAGAATAAGTAGATTTCCTTGAAACATCTAAGACACAATGTTAGCATCTGCTTAGTTGTTGGTAAGTGTACAGGGTTCCATTACAAAACTTTATGTTAATTTTTCCTATTGGACATAACTCAAAATTTAATCATGACGTTAAACATCAATAAAAAGAATTGAAAGAGTAAATGATTACATTTGAGATTAGCTGTGAATTTGAAATGATTTGATGGAGTAAAACAGAAGGAGCAACTGAAAGAAAAAGGAAAACAAAATTAAGAGGTTAAATGATCTGTCCATGTCACTTTACTTCGTAAATTCATAAAGCAGGTACAACAGAAGCATTCTAACTTGAGAGCTCTTGTTCTCGAGCAGAATATTGTACTATGCCCCTAAATGGTGATCTGGGATGGTGAGTGAGAGAATGAACTCCATCAATCACTGTGCATTCTGAGATGGAAAAAGTTCACTAAAGTTTAACAGTCTCACAATGTAATCAAGAAACCCCACTTTTTCCTGCCTTCATTTCTTTGGAAGTCATGGCTGTCTATTCATGACTCAGGGTCAGATCCTTAGAGACCTTGTATCCTTTACCACAACGGGCTCTAGGGGATTTTCTTTGAAAGCTCCTCCCTGGCAAAGAGCAATGCCTTCACAAAGACCGAGCAGATTGAGACAAAACAGATGGGATTCCATCCTGGTACTCAGTCTGGTGAGTCTTCCCTTTCTTCTAGCTCACAATGTATCCATAGGACACAGTGATGGATGAAGGGAAAGAGGAGGAAGAGAGGAGACATGGGGTAAGTTTGGGAGAAAGAAGACTAATAATGAAACTTAGGGAAAAAATAATATCATGTTTAGGAAAGGTTGTATAATCCTAGTAAAAGCAATTGGATTTCAGCCTAAATTCATTCAATGTACATTTTTAAAAAATTAGTCTGCCTAATGTCTAAAGAACGATGGATAGCTAGTATCTTTGGAACATGGCTCAAAGTATTTTAGAATTGTCTGTTCTAAAATTAAAGTTTTAAATAGTAAGGATTTATTTATGCTTATTATTTCTATACTCTACACGAGGAAACTGAGGCATAGGGATGCTAAAGTTCTTGTGCAGCTAATCAGTAATACTTTTTAATTTGCTCTCCTCGAACTCTAGAGTGAATAAATCATGAAGCTAGGTTTCAGCACAATTAGTCTGACTGCAGAGCTCATGCTCTCTAGCACTAGAAAGCCCTGTGCTATCATCAACCCAAGAAGTGAAGATGATTTGAACCATCCCCATTACGATGAACTCAAGTGTGCTGATTTTAATCATATTTTTAGAAATAGAATCAATTGTCTTTAAAAAAAAAAATAGGTGGAAATGGGAAAAGGGTCATGCTCATATTTTTGAATTGACCAAATCATGGAGTGATAATGACATTTACTGAGACAGACAACAGTAAAAGTAAGATCAAGTTAGAGGTAGAGTTTGGTAGAAGCAGGGTTGAGGATTCAATTGAAAAAATATTTTATTTGCAATATTTTTGCAAGAGAAAAAGTGGAAGGAATTACCCATGAGGTATCTGGTTATGTGAATCTGAACTTGCTATAATTCTGAGGGCTGGTAATATATACTTAGGATTCTTCATTATAAAGATTGCTATTAAAGCAATGGATGTGGATGAGATTATTCATAGACATTAAATTCAATGAGAAATAACAGGAGCTGAAGCTGAAGGTTAAGAATCGCCAATATTTAATGAACGGTCAGAAGAACAAATGTCTTTAAAGAAGAATAAGAAGATGAAACCAGAGATGTAGAAAGAACATCAGAGATGTTCAATATCACAGCATTTGTCTTTCTAGAACTTACAAAAATGTACTTATAGAATGTGTTTTACAGTTACAGATGTCAGAACACAAGGCAATGATGACATTTAAAGGAAAGCATCTGATCTTATTACAGTTCTAAGTATTTATAAATCAGAATGTCTTATAATTTTGAGAAGTTCTACTCTGTATTAATTTTAATAGTAGATTGCAACATTAAATTCAAGTATTGATGTAGAGCTTATTTTACTATTGGTGGGATAGTTCTGTGAATTTATTTTTAGAAATTTTTTCCTTTGAATATCCTTGTTTATGAATACTGCATCAGATTATATATAACATTTTATTATGCATAATTGCAACAGTCTCAATTTTAAAATTTTTCAGAACAGTTTCTCACACATAGAACACGTTCAATATTATTTATTTAACGAATGAAAAATGCATACGTGCATGAAATTATTAACAAGAAAGTTAGAGAACAAATTATATCTGGTCTATATCTTTATAGTCATTAATAATTTTAACATTAATTTCTTACTTGATGCAATAGACTATGCTAAGTGATGCTGGAGATACAAAAATAAATGATATATATCCTTTCTATTACTAAAAGATTCATATTCTGTGAATATCTGATAGAATTTTTACATTCACAAATAAAGTGCACATCATAAGCATGCAGCTTGATTAATTATTTACTAACTTATTATACTGGTGTAGCCAGTATATAAATGAATAAACAGACATTATCGGTTCCCTGAAAGTCCCACTCAGGCCTACTTCCAATATTCCACAAGGTAACAATTATCCTGACTTCTTAGACTATAGGTTAGTTTTTACTGTTTTCAACTTTTATATAAATGGTTAACTTCTTTCTCTTATCATTATTTTGTAATATTCTTCCATGTTATGGCATGCAGTTGCAGACTGTTCATATGTACAGCATTTTACTATGTAAATATACTGAACTATATTTATTTGTTATACTGTTGATGGACATTTGGTAAGTGGTTGACATTTTAAATTAAATATAAACATGCAAACATGAGTGATACTTGTGACAAAGCTGTAATATAGATTGACATTAGAACTTTTGGGGACACAGAGGAAGAAGGGATCAAGTCTGTATGAGGCCATTCACCAGTGCCCTACATATATATCTGAATTAGACCTTGTAGGATGCTTTTAAAATTTTGTTTGATGCAACTTTCCGTTATTGTTGACATGTTTTTGTTTACTAGAAGCTTGGACGTAAAACTGATATTTTTACCAATTTAAATGCGATAGAATCAAGGAGAAAATATCAAGGTGGTTCTATGGTAACATCAAATGGATAGAATACCTGTGGAAGGAGTAAAACTTCAAGAGGATTTAAATATGAGATTGCAGGTATCCTTGATTTGGAGGATAACCAAGATTATTAACAACTTTTCTTTTAATACATCATCTCACTGTAACTATGTCACATTTAAACTTTTGTAATTCCTGAAGGCCTTGTCAACAGGTTCAAGAATATTCCTTTCCACTTTCGTATAGCCATAGAAGTTATATGCTGCCCCTGGGGTTTTATGAAATTTATTCTTTAACAATCACCTAACAAAACTGTTTAATGTTCACTGGAGCATAAAGATTTATATAGCTGAGAAATGAGAAATATACTTATATTTATATATTCCTTTTTACACATTCCCCATATTTCCACTCTAATATTTTGTGTTCCTTGTCCTTATGTTCCACTTCATTTGTTCATACCACTTTCTGACTACTTACATAATATTTACGCTCTGCACTATTGTAGGATATAATTGTATGATCTAATTTCCAGTTATTTTATTTGCAAACACAAATATGGTATCATTTTTTTCCTGTTACAAAAGCTAGAGAAGAAGCTTTTTTTGTACCCTTTAGCAATCAAATGTACAACTAGTACTTAAATTTCCCATTGACTGAGAAACTATTGCATGTATGTATCCTGGAAAAAGGAAAATTTGATTTTCTTTTGCTGATTTACACCCATGAGATTCACGGAAAGTCTTGCCTCCATGAGTGATTCCTACTTTTACTCCTCATGTTATTCATTGTCATACCTTTTAAAAGTATTGACAGTTCCATTGCAATGACATAATCTTATGGAAATAGCCTCTATTTCTATTGGAAACTACCACAGTGTTTCTGGATAACAGTGTCTCTTGTTCCTACCTAGTTTTGTGTCTCTTCATGTTTACCATCCATACGCAACTGCTCCTTCCAGAAGCTGCTAATCACAGGCACTCTTCTTGGTTTTTTCCATCACTTTATATCAATGCCTAGATAATACCCTGTGTTCTTTGCTGAAAATGAGGTCATAATTTGCATTACTGTTCTGGAATCTTCAAATGATCAGAAGAGAGACTTTTTACCACTAAATGATTATACATTAGAAGAAAATAAATGCTTCAGGAATACTTCCATATCAAATGTTATAAGCAAACTACCTGAAAACAAATAATAAGGATTTAGGTAACTTTGGAAATGATTGAATTACTATGCACTTAATTTAACAATTCTCCTAATTTTTTTGACTCTTTAGTTTTTGATTGACATTTTCACGTGTCTTAAACTCCTAAAGTCACAAGTGACTCAGCTATAAATGAGAAATGTTAACATATTTTATTCAAATGGATGTTGTAAGTTTTGTAAAATATCGTGTATTTGTATAACGTGCCTGGAAAATTGTGTGTGTGTATGTGGTACCTGTATATGTAACATTTGTAAGGCATACATTATCTTTTCCTTTATTTCCATCTTCTTTCAATTTCCATTAACTACTTTACTCCCTAGCTTAATTTCCCAGATCTTCCATTACAAGCATTTTAAATTTATGACAAGGCTCTTAAAGTCTTTGATCTTTTGATCACTTATATGTAAAATATGAAATATTAAAGTTCTCCTTGAAAATTTTTTTTTAAATTAGAGTTGTTTTTGCACAGAGTCTGATAAAAAGCCTTACAAATCACAGCAGTTGGTAGTTGATGTTGCTGTTTTCTTTATTATTCCTTTTCTTATTTTGTAATAATAATGATGAAATATTAACAGATGAATCAGTTTTAATTCTTGAAAGTAATTTTTAGTATTTCAGCATAAATTTTGATGAATTTGTGTAGTGAATAGTTATTATCCATCCAATGTGTTAATCCCTGTATGTTGTAATTCAATCAACTGGAATTAATGGACATCACTATATTTAGAGGCTAGCAGAATTTGAAATTCGTCAACATGGGAGGGGGGTTCTGTTGGTGATGATTCTGATAATGAGAGAAAGTAGCTAATTAAGTGTTTTTATATTATCTTTATCTGAAAAGGTACAGAAAACTATCTGGTGACCTGTATATGGGGTGAGCATACGTTTCTGAAGACCTATGAATTAACAAATAGGATGTTCCTCCCCAATTATACCCAGTTGCACCTCTCCTCCTTCTTGTTGCTGGGAATCCCGGGAATGGAAACATACCACATCTGGATTGGCTTTCCCTTTTGTGCTGTGTATCTGATTGCAATCATAGGGAATTTCATTATTCTATTTGTGATCCAGGCTGAGAGCAGTCTACACCAGCCTATGTTCTATTTTCTGTCCATGTTGGCCACCATCGACTTGGGTCTCTCTACAGCTACCATTCCTAAGATGCTTGGGATCTTCTGGTTCAATCTCAGAGAGATCATCTTTGGAGCCTGCCTCACCCAGATGTTTTTCATTCATAACTTCACACTTATGGAATCAGCAGTCCTCTTGGCAATGGCTTATGACCGTTATGTGGCCATCTGCAACCCACTCCGATATAGCACCATCCTCACCAACCAGGTTGTTCGTATGATTGGTCTTGGTGTGTTAGTGAGGGCATTTATTTTTGTAATTCCATTTGTATTTCTCATTTTGCGATTGCCCTTCTGTGGGAATCATGTCATTCCCCATACCTACTGTGAGCACATGGGTCTTGCTCGCCTATCTTGTGCCAGCATCAAGATCAATATTATTTATGGCTTATGTGCAATTTGTAATCTAGTGTTTGACATCACAGCCATTGCCCTTTCTTATGGTCAGATACTCCACTCTGTTTTCCGTCTTCCCTCCCGTGAAGCCCGGCTGAAGTCCCTCAGCACCTGTGGTTCTCACGTGTTTGTAATTCTTGCTTTCTATACGCCAGCGCTCTTTTCCTTTATGACACATCGCTTTGGCCGAGATGTCCCCCGTTATATTCACATACTTCTGGCCAATCTTTATGTTGTAGTGCCACCAATGCTCAATCCTGTCATATATGGAGTCAGAACTAAGCAGATCTATGACCATGTGAAGAAAATAATATTAAAGAAACAAGGAAAGGAAAAAGAGTGAGACCTAATACATATGAGGTTCAGTATGCTATTTTATGAACCTTAAGTCAGAGAAATGCTTTCTCATAAAATTTATGTTAAAATAAGTATCTATATTGGCTCTCTTCTTTAGTGTTTAAATGCACTTAATTTCCATATGTTTTTCAGATCATGATTCCCAATGTCCATTGTTGTATTCTCTTTGTCCATTATAATTTCATTTAGCAGGTTATATCATTTTTCTCGATTCTTTTTAGTATCTGCCTTGTATTTATTGCATGAAAAGTTTTAAATCCATTCATTGTTGCTAGATTAATTGATGTTTCATGACCTTGTTTCTTTTCCTAATATAATTGTAATCATTTCTGAATGTGCATTTGTCTATTTATAACTGCAGGATACTGGAAATAAATAATAACTATGCCACTTTCCCTGACTTTGTGGAACATACAGAGTTTAAGTTAGTCAGTAAGCTCTACAGTCGTTTTCTTTCTTTCATCCTTTTAATAGCTTGATATTAAAATTTGTCTCCATTTACAAGTACCAAAGAATTTACATTTAAAACAATCTGACAATTTTAGTATTTTAAATGCACTACTAATTTCATGCACGTTTAACATAATTATTATTTTCTATTAAATTTACTGTCTTATATTTACTATCTTTTACTTAAACCTGAGCTATAGATCTTTCACAACAAAGATTTTCTTCTTTTGAATTATTCTGTATTATTACCTTAGGTCCCATCTGCTTTAACTTTACTTTAGTTTTATTTATTTATTTGGTGAGGAAGATTGGCCCTGAGCTAACATCTGTGCCAATCTTCCACTATTTTGTATGTCAGATGCTGTAGCAGCATGGCCTGATAAGTGGTGTGTAGGTCTGTGCCTGGGATCTGAAACCGTGAACCCCGGGCTGCTGAAGTGGAGCATGCAAACACAAATGCTACACCACTGGGCCACCCCCTTGCTTTAATTTTATAAGTAATTTTCACAATTACTTCAGCCATTGCCATACAGATGCCCATGCAACTTAACAAATTTTAATATAAATTAGCAATCTTACCACTTTTTGTTAATAAAGGATCTTAGAAAAATTTTAGTCCATTTATCTACTTTCTGACACATATTATTATTGGTTTAGTTTACTTCTCATAAAATTTAAAACTTACACACAAATGGTAATTGTTTTGAATAGTCAATATTCATTTAAGTGATTCAAAACATTTACTATTTCCATTGCTAGTCATTCCTCCTTGCATCTTCAAAATTCCACTTGTAATGATTTTACTCACGTCTGAAAAATAAACTGAAATATTTCCTTAATGTAGTTTTGCTAGTGGTGAGTTTTCTGTTTTTCCTTGCTTAAAATGACTGTTTCATCTTGATTTTAAGGTTATTTAGAGAATATAGAATTCTAAACTGGTTTTTTTTCGCAGCTTTATAGAAGTATGATTGAGAAATAAAAATTGTCTGTATTTACCTTGTATAATGTGATTTTTTAAAGGTGCACACATGATGAGTTAATATATGGATACATTAGGAAATTATTACCACCATCAAATTAACACATCCATCAGCTCCATCAACAGGAGAAATTTAAAATCAATATGATCTATAATCACATATCTTTGGTTTACCATGTAAGACTTGCTGCCAAATTTAGAAATTTTCCTTTATTCACCCTGGCCCTTCCTTTTTGACTAAATGTCCTTCTTTCTCAAGTACAGACTTCAACATTTTCTTACTGAGAGTCTCCTGGGGCTAACTTCTCTGTTATCTGTTCATTTAAAGTTTTCTTTATTTCACCCTCTTCTTGGATGTTACTTTTCTAGATACACAATTTCATCCTCAAATTATTACATTTCTTTAGCCTTTTGAAGTCATTATCCTACAGTCTTCTGGAACCTATTGTTAGCTTGAAGAAGTCTGTTTTTGGCCAAATTGTCATTAATTTGTAGCCAACTATCTTTCCTCTCTTACTGTCATTAAATTCTATAGCTTTCTTTGGTGTTCTGTAGTTTCATATGAATAAATTTCATAGGCATTACGCTAAGTCATAAAAATCAGACATAAAAGACTACATACTGCATAATTCTGTTTAATGAAATTCTAGAGAAGGCAAGCTATAGTGGGGATAGTGTTTAAGCATCCATGTTTTAAAGTTCCCTTGATGATTCTTAGATTTAGCTGAGATTGAGCTGCAACTGTGCAAATTGAAGCACAGAGAAATTGGTTGACCACTGAGAAAATATTTTAGTCATGTACTTCACCCCTCAAGCTAAAAATATGAAAGGAATCAACATTTATTAAGCATTTGTGAAGTTCCAAGCTCTTTATTGTGTGATTTGTATATAAAATTACTTAAATCTCACAATCTTTTTTAGAGTTAATTGTCATAAATTTCCACATGATAAATAGCTGAACAAACTCATATTTAAGGGGTTAGTGAGTAAAGGAGCTAAAATTTGCAGGCTGTCAAGTTCTAAAGCTATATTTTTCCTATAATTTCATAATGATCACACATACAGCCAAATATCACTGAGTGTGGCTCTCAGGAAAACAGCTTCTCACAGGCTTATGTACCAAAATTGTTGCTACTGCTCATTCCATCCTCCATTACCACATTCAGTTTAGATCTGTCTAACCTATGTTTAATTATTGACCAGAATTCACTGGGGATACAGAGATACCTAAGGCAAGGTTTATAATCATTTTCAGGCTCTCAGAGTTACACATAATATATTCTTTCTTTATCCTATGTTTCTTGAAAATATTGAGACTGAAAATAGGTGTGGCAGATGTGAGTTCAAAATAACATCATTCTTAGTGATGAAAATTATTTTGAAGGACTTAGTTTGGTTAGAGAGTCAGTGACCACTCCGACTAAACCCCAGAGTTAGGCACTTCCTCCTGATCAGAACAGAAAGACTTAATAGATAGAAGAGAATCAGAGAACACACGACTTCTTTAGAAAATCTCACTACCACAAAATGTCTGTGTGTACGTGTGTGAAGGAGGTGTCTTAATTAAGCTTATTCAGTTCATTCCTAACAAATTCTCAAATCTATAGCTTCTCTCTGGCACATAGTGAATAAGGGTGTGAAAAAGAGGTGGGATTTACAATACATGAACATCAAGATTAGGGTAGAAACATTTCGCTTCAGTAGTTTGATAAAGTTGATTCAGACATACAAACATGACTTTTCAATATAATAACATCTAACGCTTATATAGTGCTTGCAGTCTCATAGTCTGTTCTTTACATACGTTAACCTCCTCAGGTTACATACATTTCAGTTCTTTACATACATTAACCCATTAAATTTTCAACACACTAAACAGATTTGTAGCATTAAGGGACTCATTTTACAAGTAAGGAAACTGAGGAACAGAAAAATTAGTTGATTTTCGGTGGTCATAGTGATGGTTAAAAGTTGACCCAAGATCTGAACCTAGGATGTTTGGCACCAGGTTTAAATTCTTAGCCACTGCATTATATTTAGTTACATTAAATTATGATATATTAATGTGACAAGTGTGCCAATGATAGAAGTAGAAAATAGATAACCAGCCAAGGCTATGGAGTTTAGACAGTCAGAAAATAGTTTCAGAAGATAAGGCATCAAGAACGTCAGATAGATAAGGAAACAAAGTTCTCTGTAGATTAGGCCAAGTCAGGTGTGTGTATGTGTGTTTGTGTATGTTCGGGGGAGGATGGTGTTCAGTTTTGAGTTAGCCAATTGTGCCTTCGATCATTTCATTTCCTAAAGATTATCCTATTTTTTCCATCCACCAATTTGATTAGTAATCAAGTCTCAACTTTCCAGAATGATAGCTCTCAAAATTTAGAAAGCTTGAAGCTTCTTAAAAATACAGATTGCTCAGGCCCACACTGAGAGTGTCAGATTCGAAAACTTCTCTAGTGTACCCCATAAATAAAATCCTATTTGCTTTTCATCAATCATCCTGGATATTTATGATTCAGTGGCCCATAGTCCATGCTTTGAGAAACACAGTTATAAGAAGCTGAGAATGGACACAGATGTCCTTCCACTCGGAAGATACAGCATGATTGAAAATTCCTACCAGGACTTGAAAGTTTTCACTCAGAATATAGAGAGCTGTGAAGAGAGTCACCCAAGACCTAATGACAAAAAAAAAAAAAAAAAAAAAAATACTGGATAATCAAATACTAAATATTTTCTTGAACCTGTCAGATAGATGAAATAACAAAGCAACTGAATAATCCCAAATCTAAGGAAGTGCAGGGAACTCCCAAGAGAGATGGAACACAAGTCCATGCTCACCAGTGGCAGATACCAGAAGCCACAAAAGCCAGTAGAAATAATTTCTTAAAATTGTTAAACAAATTCCTCAGTTGAGTGTGGACCTATGTGAGAACATAGAATGGGAAGGAGTCATGTATGTGTGACATAAAGGGAATTCACTCAGGTTTTTCTCCCTGGACCTGGACCACGTACTCATGAGAAAGTCTGAGGTCAGGAGTAGAGATCCCAGGAGGCCTTCAGCATAGAACAGGCCTGGTAGAGGGAAGAGCAGCCACTGTAGAATGGGAACAACATCTCACCTAGTTCATCGTCCACACGGAACAAAAGCCTTCAGTCACAAGAGGAAGAGCACAAGCGAATTGGTGCTGAGGGAAGGGAGCAGAAACAAACTCTATAACCCCAGGCTGAGGTGGGTACATCGTCGTAAGTCTCCCACAGCACTAGGGACCAGGCAGAATCAGTAAGAAGACCCAGGAACACAGCACTGCCTAAGACAGGATGAACCAGCATAGTGGGTAATATAAGATCCCTAGCTCCTACATCCAGACTAGCTGGGCTCAAGTAACAAGCAAGAGTTTTCTACTCCTGAGAGAGTGTCGAGAACATGGAGAGTAGCCTCATCTGTGGCAAAGGAACAAAGGGAAGATTGAAAGCTGATAGTGCGGTAGACATTGAGAAAAACATTCTGACTCATCAACCCAGCCCAAAACACAATGTAAAGTGAATGTGGATCCCATGATGCATTCAGTGAGGACATTTATAGCAATAGCAGGAAGAAATGGATGACCTGGACAGTCCTTTACTTACAATATCAGTTGAAACTTTAGTTAGCAACCTTCTAACACAGAAAACTCCAGGCCCAGATGGCTGCACTGGTGAATTCTATCAAACTTTTAAAGAATAAATACCAATTCTCAGCAAATTAGCCAAAGCGTATAAACAGAGCGATCACATTCCAAATCATTCAAGATACAATTGGGGCCATATAATTAGAGTCCATTTCAAAGTAAAATAAATGGATGTAAAGGGATTAATTCAATGTCACAATAGAGTTCCAGGAGAAGCCACTTGCACCTATAATTATGCAGCATAATGATTAATTATTTTAAAAAATTTTCAAGTTCAAGGTATGATGTTAATTAATACAAACACTCCTAAGAATGTATGATATTGTGTTTGCTGTTGCAGTAAAAATATGTGGTATTTTTTTTCCTAGAGTGCATTTGACAGAAAATGAATGTCACGGGATGGTCTAAGGAGCATTCTGAAACCAATATCATCTGGAAGTTTCAAATGAATATTTGTTTATTAGAAGCTCTGAGAAGTTCTGCAATAAAAAATGACTAAAAACTTAATTTTATTGGCCAGGATTTTCAAACATATTTTCCCTTGAATCCTTTCTACAGATAATGTCAACAATGCCACATAAAACTAGAGAATGGTGAGTGATGTCACATGGAGCTAGAGTTCCATCTTAAACGCAAACCCCCACACACACACACACACGCACAGAGTCTTGGGTAATACTGGACTACGAACATTTTTAAGACTTGCAATGTTCAATAAGAGTGAAACTCCTCTATAAAGCAGTGAAAGAAGACACAGAGACAAAACTGTTTGAAAAAGAATTGTTTGAAAAGAGATACCTGTAGTTGAGATTCTATACATACTCATTCATCAGATATGCAACACAACACAGCTTTAAAACAAAAAAGGCTCCAAATTTACCAAGATTGCTAAGTTTTCACAATTCTGTCCAGGGTGGAAAATCCCCGCCTTTCTCACATGACATATTCACAGTATCAATTTCATATCTTCCAACATTAACATGGCAGAGTCAAGAATAACATTCTTTTTGAAGGGGAATCCTGGCATATGGAAAGTGCCCCAACCCCTATTATTTTGTAGTACTAGTCAGGGTGATACACTATTTTTGTTTAAATCAGGTGTGAAGGACTTATAGTTTTTATTTGTTTATTTTGTGTGTTTTTTTTTCGGTTGATTGTGCCTAAAAATGACAGTGACTGTGGAACGTAATATGATCAGTGATAGTGGAAGCAGAAGAAAGTATATTGGTTTTCTTCCACATGAGAAATCTGAAGTATTTCCAAACAATGGGAAATTATAAAACACTTTTATTCATGTATTTCACATGGGCTTATCTTTTCATTTCTGAGTTTGAAGTGAAACCCAGGAGGCTGTTGGGCCTCCCCTAAGATAGGCTTGGATAACTTCCAAATATTCTCTTTCCATTCGAACACAGAAAATTAGTGTCATTCTCTTCTTTAACTTGATTCTTTACCAAAGCCATGTTTTTTCCTTGGAAAATACTTTCAGCACCTGTTCTCTAACCCGTTTAGTTCTGACACCATAGATTACAGGGTTAAGAACAGATGGAATGACCAAGTAGAAATTGGCCAGAAGGATGTGGATGTAGTGTGGTATATTCTAGCCAAACCAGTGAATCACAAATGAAAAAAATGCAGGGGTGTAGAAAGCCAATATGACACACACATAAGAGCCACAGGTGCTGAGTGCTTTGAGCCGGGCATCATGGGAAGGCAGCTGAAAGACAGCACGAAGGATCTGGACATAAGAAATGACAATGGCTATGATGTCAAACATCAGGATAGAAATGGTACATAAACCATAGATGATGTTGACTCTGATGCTGGCACAGGATAAATGGGCAATACCCATATTCTCACGGAATGTGTGAGAGATAATATGGTGTCCACAAAATGGTAACCGTAGGATGAGTAGAACAAACGGTATGACAAAAGACAAAGGCCTCAGTAGGATTACCAATGCGATGATGAGAACCACCCTGTTTGTCAGCAATAATGTATAGTGAAGAGGGTTACAGATGGCTACATAGCAATCATAGGCCATGGCCGTGAGCACTGGAATTAGAGCCTGTCATGTGGCTGTCCCAAATATGCAAGAATAATATCAGTAATCACATCCTCATCATCCCTATGGTATTAGATAATTAATAAGTTCTATATGTCGCTTGAAGAGAAATATTGTAACTGTTTTTATCATTACTTCCTAGCTCTAAAGTATCTCAAAATCCTGGTGCCAGGAGGTTTTTTAAGAGGAAATTTAGTTCATTAAAATAATTTATGGAGATATTTTCCATTCAAGTTTGAAGAGAAGTCCAATTTTCCAGGTTAAAACTAAGACTTAAAGAAGTTAACTTACTATTCAAAGGGAATGAACATTATGTGTAGTAGAGTTGGCGTTGGTAACTTTGTACATTTTCTTTGCACTGAGGCAAAGTAGACCTCATTCTCCAGATTTTGAGCCAAATCGTAATCAAACGGACTTTTGAGTTTAGAGATGGAACAATTGAAAAGATCGCATTTATTTGTTTTCTTTACTTCTATTGGAGTGAATCTCAGAAAAAGCTTAGGCAATGAATACATAGAATTAGTTTTCTCCTGTGGGCGATTATCACAAGACAAATCAAAACTTCACACCAAAGGGGCTGTACACTCATTGTGGAATGGGGTAAAAAAATATATCAAAATCCCTTTTAGAAAACAATTTTAAATATAAAGAAACAAGTATACTAAATCAAATTATGGGGAATAATATAGCATGCTAACACTAATCAAAATAAAGTGACTATATTAATACCAGACAAAGTAGACTTCCAAGCAAAAGCTCTTATTAGGGATAAAGTGTGTCATTTCATAATTACAAAGGTGTCAATTTTTCGAGAAGAGCTCACAATCGTAAACATTGTGTACCTCTTATCATATCTTCAAAAGACATGCAAAGTAACTGATGGAAGTGCAATGAGATACAGACAAATCAATAATTATATTTGTAGAATTAAAAATCTATCTCAATAATTAGTACAAGAAGCAGAAAAACATAAATAAGAGTATAAATGATGTCAAACACTATCAAGCACCTTGCCATAATTGTCATTACTAGAAGATTTCACCTGAAATGAGTCAGATAGAAATTCTTTTCAAGTGCTCAGATACAATTTACCAATATAAAACATATCCTGACCTATAAAACACATATCAATAACATTAAGATGATTCAAATAATACAAAACTTGTCAAAAATTTTTGATTAAATCATAAGTCAATATAAAAAGATTGCTGGAAACTCTGAAATAATTGAAAATTGAATAATACATTCCTAAATAACATGTGGGTTGAGAGAAACTACAATATATTTGAATTTTTTTTTTTTTTGGCTTGAGGAAGATTATCCCTGAGCTAATATCTGTGCCAATCCTCCTCTACTTTATATGTGGGATGTCGCCAAAGTGTGGCTGATGAGTGGAATATGTCCACACCTGGCATCCGAACTCGGGAACCCAAAGCCACTGAAATGGAGTGTGCAGATCTTTAAGCACTTGGCCACGGGGTCAGCTCCTAGAAAATATTTGTAAGTGAAGAATTAAACACATCATATGAATATTTTGGGATACAGCTAAACTAGTGCTTAGAAGGAACAGTGTGTAGCATTAACTGCCTTAGTAGAAAGTGAGAAAGATGCCACTGACCTCAGCTTCTACTTTAAAAATCTAGAAGAAGAGAAAATGCAACCTACAAGTAAGAATAAAGTAAATAATAAGAGAAAATCAATGACATAACAAATGTATAAAGAGATAATCAATGAAAACCAAAAGTGTTTCTTTCAAATACCTCAATGAAATTAATAAATCTCTTGACAGACTGATAAACAAAAGACACAATTTACCAATACCAAGAACGAGAGAGGTGACATACCTACAGACACTACAGATATTAAAAGAAAATAAAAAGCTAATATGAACAACTTTATGTCAATAAATTCAATAACCTCGATGAAATGGAAGCATTCCTTGAAAGACACAAACTACCAAAGCTCACCAAGAAGAAATGAATTATTTGAGCAAATAATATTTATTAAAAATTTAGAATTAATAAACACCTCACCATAAAGCAAATCCCAGAACTAGATAGCTTAACTGATGAGTTTTACCAAACTTTTAAGAACAAAATAATAGCAATTCTATACAAACTCTTCTAGAAAATTGAAGAGGCTACGTTCCACTAATTTTATGAGGCCACTATCACCCTAGTTCTAAAATCTGAAAAAGCTCTCATAAGAAGAGAAACACAGACCAATATCCCTCATAAATATATGTGCTAAAATTCTTAGCCAACTGAATCAATCAATAAAAAAGATATTATTTTGAGACCAATCACGATTCTCCAGGGATATACATTTTCCTTTCTGTCCTGGGCAACAATCATCTCATAGTCAGTTGCTATATTCTGTGCAGGTAGAATTTACGTAAAACTCTTTTAAAACTACCAAACTTAGTGGAGAAAGCCCTAAGTCAACTCCTATCTCTTTCATCAGAAATAACATCATTGTAATTTGGGTAGATTGCATGAAATCCAGACTCATGGTGGATCTAATTGATACAGTTGAGATCACCCCTCGATTGGATTTTTATAATTGATTGTTAAAAACAGCAGGAGAGGGGGCTGGCCCCGTGGCCGAGCGGTTAAGTTCGCGCGCTCCGCTGCAGGCGGCCCAGTGTTTCGTTCGTTCGAATCCTGGGCACGGACATGACACTGTTCATCAAACCACGCTGAGGCAGCGTCCCACATGCCACAACTAGAAGGACCCACAAAGAAGAATATACAACTATGTACCAGGGGGCTTTGGGGAGAAAAAGGAGAAAAAAAAAACAAAACAGCAGGAGAGATAAAGATGTATTATAAGATGTTAGTTTATAGCAGTAGTAGCAGTAGCAATCCCAGACTGACTTTAGTTACCATGTAATGAACTTAAATTTGGACATTTTAGGTGGTGGTGTTTTCATCATCAAGCTCTGGTGGGAGATATTTTCAATAATTTTGTACAAAGATTCTAAACAATAACAACAAAATAGTACGAAGCTGCATCAAAATAAAGTACATCTGTTATCTGTGCATCTTTAGCATTGTTTCTATTTCACATCCTATGACAAAAAGATCTGACCTTAAATTTCTGAATGGCTTCAACTTCTGTCCATGACTACTCTTCCTCTGCTGTTTTCTCCACAGTGAGATCCTCAATCTATTTGTGTATATAGCTAACCCAGTCTTGAAACATTAAACTCTAAGATCCTATCAGACCACATCTCACATTTTTCTAGCCCTCTCAAGCATTTTTCTTGTCACCTCTGTTCTCAGGTCACATCAAGTTCTATAGTCCCTGGTTCATTCTTTTTCTTCAAAATTATTTCTTCCCTATCAGCTTCACTTGTTCAGCTTTTCAAAAGAGATCCCTTGCCATATTTGTCATTTTTTCTTTTGTTTACTCTGCTGTCTACTGTGAATATATCTGCTCAAAATTCAGCCCTGAACCTCTGAAACCACTTCTCTTCCAACAGCTCTGGTTGCTGACAGTTTTTAGAGAAAAGTTACAGAATTATGCCAGCTGAAGCCTCCTCAGGTGGGGCTTCTAAGCTACATGAAAATCCTTTCCTATCTCCTTTTGTTAGCATTTTTTTTTTTTTACATTTTCTTCAGTAAAGAAGTTAAAATTGTGCTTTTCTTAAATTGTGTCTTATACGTTTATTCTTTAACTCTCAGCACTTCCTCTTTTCTCCCTAGGAAATCAAAATGATCATGCAAGTAACATTTTCATCCTTTTCGCTCTTCTCTTACTTAGTTGTACAAGTGCTTTTACTCCAGCCTGAAGCTCATATTTCCATCTCTGCCTTGAATCAAATCTCCTTTCAAATCTGCATGTACCGTTCTTTATTCTCTCTCTCTCTTCCCATCTCTGTCTCTGTCTCTCGTATTTTACCTTCCCCACCCTTCATTATTTTCACCCATATTCTTGACCCAAGCTTAAACTAATTTGAAAAAAAGCTGGATTTTTGAAATAGTTTATAACATGATCGATCTCCGTTTCCTCCTATTTCATTGACTACTCAATGGATTATAAAGATTATAAACCAATTTTCAATTGAAAATTTTGTGAATATCATAAATTATGTCCCTCATTGCTATGGCCTTGAATATAAATTAAATGTGCTTCTTCTATCCTCTGAGGAATACTCTATTAGTGGTCATTTTCCTTCCGTAAGGATTCTGGGTACAAATGGATCTAGAAATGATTGAAAACTTTACAAATGGTTTTGAAACGATGTCAAGCCTTAATATTTTTTTCTAATAGCTTTGAAATTCATGGATTCTGGATCTTTTTTGTTTGTTTGTTTGTTTGTTTTTGTGAGGAAGATTGGCCCTGAGATAACATCTGTAGCCAGTCTTCTCTTTTTGCTTGAGGAAGATTATCTCTGAGCTACCATGTGCCAGTCTTCCTATATTTTGTATGTAGAACGCCCCCACAACATGGCTTAAGGAGCAGTGCATAAGTCTGCACCCAGCATTCCAAACCCACGAAACCTGGGCTGCTGAAGCAGAGCTTGTGTATTTACCCACTACACCACTGGCCAGCCCCTTGATCTGGTATTTTTTACCACCATGTTCAATGAAGACATGAGTAGGAAATATTTACTCTGAGAGCTGGTTGGACGACAGAGGAATATATAGAGTTATCTGTAAGATAAATATAGAATGGTGGTAGCACAATAGACAGAAGAAAAACTGAGTTGAATAACAAATAAAGACTTAGAGAACAACAGATAACATAGAAAGGGAATTGAAAAGGTATTTTCATATGCACACACACACACACACCCTCCATCACTTATCCACACATTTAAGAATAACATTTCATAAGGTCATTGTTGGAGTACACACCTGAGTCTATGTAAATTATTATCTTGTTACACTGTAGGCTCACCGATAGCTTCCATATTCACTTAGCTTTCTTTTTTTCTGCATTCCTGTCATCTATTGTAGCTCCTCAACCTAAATCTCAATGAAATGGCCACAGTACAATGGTTCTCTCTTAGTCAATCTTTCTAGCCCAAGGCCAGCCTTACCAGCAAAGCTTCTTGGATGATCTAGTTCCCTTGCCCCAGGACGTTTTCATTTTCACCCACTCTCACTGAAATGGGAGATTTATACAAACATTGGTGCCCTTTGGAGAAAAGAAGTGTCCAGAGGCACTGAGATTGATGCTTCATAAATATAAAACATAACATCATTGATAATAAAAAAAAATGTGCTGATTCTGGATGCTGATTCCCAATTTTGGGGTGACTTCTGAATCAGCTTGTCTCTCTGCAGGAGAGTCTATGAGGAGGGCTTACCTCTCACTCTCACTCTTTTCAACATCCTCTAGTTCTAGATTCTCCACATGGGCCCCATGTACAAGTAGAGATGATTTTATATGAGAGTTTGGCAAGTCATTGGGGGTTCTCTTTTTTATTATCATATTGTTTACCTTTCTCTCATCTGGTCAATTTCTCCAAAACTTACCTACGTCCTCTCTCTCACACCGGTCCTAAGGCACAATTCAACCTAAGATACTATCACGATAAAATTGAAGCTCAACTAGTATCTGTCATTTCATGGAGTGAGGTATTCATTAGAAGAACTTAGGTGAAGGAGATAATACAACAATATAAGGACCAGTGGTTTTGAACACTGCTTCCTATTCTTCCTGGTTCCTTTTAACAGTAAAATGAGACTGTTTAATTTACTTGGAAAAAGACAGAGGTCTAGGAAATCAAATGAGAGATACAGGAAAGTGGCTAAATGGGTGGACTTTGAGGCAGACTACATTGGTTTAAATCTCATCTCCTCTACTTAATGGATTAATGAATTTGGGCAAGAAATTTCAACTCTATGTCTCCATTTCCTCCTTTATAATGATCACAACAATACCTTGTCCAAAGCATTGTTGTGAAGATGAAAAAAGCTAACACTTGTATAGCACTTAAAACAACTCCTGATATATAGTAAGAAATTTGTAACTGTTTGTTCATAATAATGATAATCTGATATTCCCAGGCTAGGATATTCAATGGAAGCTCATACTGATAGGAGCTGCCATAGAGATGCCTCCCAAAATTCACTCTTGGAGTTATAGAGGAGTCAATATACGACATCATCTACCTTTCCTAGATTTATTACCAATAAAGAACAAAATGTGTGAGTCAATCAAATGGCTTTCAGAACATCAGCATTATTACTCAACGAAAGCTGGGTAGTGTTTCCTGGCTAAGTTATGCATCTCAACTGGTAAACTGGGTTTTTTAACAATCTTTGCTCTCTTCCCCCACTCCCTTTTAAATTTAACTTACCTAAAACCTCAGGCTTTTGGTTGCAGGAGCAGAGCCCTATTAGGAAACTAATGAAATCCATGGATTTGAGAGAGTGACTCTGGGATGTACAATCAACACTATCATGTAACAGATCTCTGTGTTTCTAGATTTCCCATTGACTGTATTGATCTTTTTTATTTGTTCTCTTGTCAATTGTCTACATTCATAATTTCAATGGTATATTAAAATTCTTGATATCTCATAGTACATGTCCTGTTTCTCTCTCCTAGGTCTTTAATGTACTTTCTTGCTAATTGATTTTCTATATGATTTTTTTAAAAGTTGTTTTATCGTGGTCATATTGTCTTACAACATTGTGTAAATTTCAAGTTTCTATTATTATACTTCGGTTTATGTGTGGACTGCAACACGTTCACCACCAGTAGTCTACTTTTTATTGTCACCATTCATATGTGCCTCTTTAACCCTTTCACTCTCCTCCCACCCCCTTCCCCTCTGGTAACCACAAGTATGTCCTCCTTATCTATGTGTGTGTTTATCTTTCATATATGAGTGAAATCCTACGGTATTTCTCTTTCTCTGTCTGGTTATTTTGCTTAGCATAATACTTTCAAAGTCCATCCATGTTGTCTCAAATGGCACAATTTTGTCTTTTTTATGGCTCGGTAATATTCCCTTGTATATATATCACATCTTCTTTATCCATTGATCAGTTAATGCGTACTTGTGTTGCTTCCACATCTCAGCTATTGTAAATAATGTTTTGATGAACATAAGGACGCATAAATCTCTTTGAATTGTTGATTTCATGTTCTTTGAATAAATACCCAGTAGTGGGATAGCTGGATAAGAAGTATTTCTCTTTTTTTTTTTTAAAGATTTTATTATTTCCTTTTTCTCCCCAAAGCCCCCCGGTACATAGTTGTATATTCTTCGTTGTGGATTCTTCTAGTTGTGGTATGTGGGACACTGCCTCAGCGTGGTCTGATGAGCAGTGCCATGTCCACGCCCAGGATTCGAACCAATGAAACACTGGGCCACCTGCAGTGGAGCACCCGAACTTAACCACTGGGCCACGGGGCCAGCCCCTAAGTATTTCTCTTTTGAAGTTTTTAAGGCATGTCTATGCTATTTTCCATAGTGGCTAAACCAGTTTGCATTCTGAACAGCACTGTATAAGTGTTCCCTTTTCTCCACATCCTCTCTAGCATTTGCTATTTTTTCTCTTGTAATTATATCCATTCTCATGGGTATAAGGTGACATCTCATTGTGGTCTTAATTTGCATTTCCCTAATAAATAGTGATGCTGAAGATCTTTTCATGTGCCTCCTGGCCATCTGTATATCTTCTCTGGAAAATTGTCTGTTCATATTCTCTGCCCATTTTTTGGTCAGATGGTTCATTTTTTTGTTTTGAGTTGTATAATTTCCCTATATATTTTGGAAATTAGCCACTTGTCAGATATATGATTTGCAAACATTTTCTCCCATTTGATAGGTTGTCTTTTCATTTGTTGATGATTTCCTTTATGTGCAGAAGTTTTTAGTCTGCTGTAGAACCACTTATTTTTTCTTTTGTTTCCCTTGCCTGAGTAGACATGGTACTCACAAAGATACTGCTAAGATTGGTGTCAGAGAGAATACTGCCTATGTTTTCTTGTAGGAGTTTCATGGTTTTAGGTCTTACCTTCAAGTCTTTACTCCATTTTGCGTTAATTTTTGTTTTGGTATAAGATGATAGTCTACTTTTGTTGTTTTGCACACGGCTATCCAGTTTTCTAAACACCATTTATTGAAGAGAATTTCCTTTCTCCATTGAATATTCTTAGCTCCTTTGTTGAAGATTAGCTGTCTATGGATGTGTGTATTTACTTGTGGACTCTCAATTCTCTTCCATTGATTTGTGTGTTTGTTTTTCTCCCAATACCAGGCTATTTTGATTGCTAAGGCCTTGTAGTATATTTTGAATTCATGGAGTGTGATATCTCCAATTCTGTTCTTTTTGTTCAGGATTGCTTTGGATATTTGGGGTCTTTTGTTATTCCATATAAATGTTAGGATTCCTTGTTCTATTTCCGTGAAGAATGTCATTGGGGGACTGGCCCAGGAACGTAGTGGTTAAGTTTCTGCACTCCACTTCAGTGGCCAGGAGTTCACCAGTTCAGATTCTGGGCACAGACCTCTGTACTGCTTGTCAAGCCATACGGTGGCAGGCGTCTCACATATAAAATGGAGGAAGACAGGCACAGATGTTATCTCAGGGCCAATCTTCCTCAAGAAGAGGGAAAAAAAGAATGCCATTGGGATTCTGATTGGGATTGCATCGAACATGTATATTGCTTTACCTTTTAACTACATTTATTCTTTCAATCCATGACTATAGAATACCTTTCCATTTCTTTGTCTTTTGGATTTCTTTCAATAATGTCTTATAATTTTCAGTGTATAGGTCTTTCACTGCATTGGTTAAATTCATTCCTAGATATTCTTTTTGTTGCGGTTGTAAATATGATTGTATTCTTGATTTCTCTTTCTTCTGCTTCATTATGTGCATATAGAAATGCAGCTGATTTTTGTATGTTGATTTTGTGCCCATCAACACTACTGTATTTATTGATGAATTCTAATAGTTTTTTGGTGGACTCTTTAGAATTTTCTATATACAGAATCATGTCATCTGCAAACAGTCAAAGTTTTACTTCTTTGTTTCCATGTGGGATCCTTTTAATTTTTTTTTTTCTTGCCTAATTATTCTGGCTCAAACTTCCAGTACTGTGTTGAATAAGAGTGGCAAGAGTGGGCATCCTCATCTGGTTACTGTTCTCAGAGGAATAGCTTTCAGTTTTTCTCTCTGAGTATGATACTGATTGTGTGTTTATCATATATGACCTTTATTATGTTGAGGTACTTTCTATACCCATTTAATTGAGTTATTTTTAGAAATGGATATTGGATCTTGTCAGGTGCTTTCTCTGTGTCTATTGATCACGTACTTTTTATTGTTTGTTTTGTTAATGTGATGTATCACATTGATTGACATGCTAAAGTTTAACCATCCTTGAATCCCTGGAATAAATACCATTTGATCATGGTGTATGATCATTTTAGTGTATTGGTGTATTTGATTTGCTAGTATTGTGTTGAGGATTTTGCATCCGTCATTGATAATGACCCGTAATTTTTCTTTTTTGTGTTGTCCTTGTCTGGTTTTAGTATCAGGGTAATGTTGGCTTTGTAGAATGAGTCAGGAAATATCTCATCTTCTTCATTTTTTCAGAAGAAGTTGAGAAGGATAGATATTAAATCTTCGTTGAATCTTTGGTGGAATTTACCAGAGAAGCTGTCTAGTCCTGCACTTTTGTTTGTTGAGAAGTTTTTGATTACTGTTTCAATCTCTTTACTTGTGATTGGTCTATTCAGATTCTTTAATTCTCCTTTATTCTGATTTTGGAAGTTGTATAATTCTAAGAATTTTTCCATTTCTTCTAGGTTATCCAATTTGTTGGTGTATATCTTTTCATAGTATTCTTTTATAATCCTTTGTATTTATGTGGTGTTCATTATAATTTCTCCTCTTTCATTTTTTTTATTTGAGTCTACTCTCTTTTTTTCCTAGTAAGTTTGGCTAAGGCTTTGTCAATTTTGTTTATCTTCTCAAAGAACCAGCCACTAGTTTCATTGATCATTTCTATTTTTTATTCTCTATTTTGTTTATTTCTGCTCTGATTTTTATTATTTCCTTCTTTCTACTGACTTTGGGCTTTGTTTGTTCAGCTTTTTATAATTCTTTTAGGTATAGTGTAAGATTCTTTATTTGAGATTTTTCTTGGTTTTTGAAGTAAGTCTATATTGCTATAAACTTCCCTGTTAGAACCACTTTTGGCATGTTGTGTTTTCATTTTCATTTGTCTTCAGGTATTTTTGATTTCTCCTTTGATTTCTTCACTAATCCAATGGTTGTTCAGGACCATGTTGTTTAGTCTCTACATATTTATGACTTTTCCAACTTTGTTCTTGTAGTTGATTTCAAGTTTCACACCACTGTGGTCATAAAAGATGCTCAATATTATTTGAATTTTCCTAAATTTATTGAGGCTTGCTTTGTTTCCAACATATGTTTTATCTTTGATAATGTTCCACGTACACCTGAGAAGAATATGTAGTCTGCTGTTTCTTGGATAGAATGTTCTTTACATATCCATTAAGTCCATCTGGTCTTGTGTTTCATTTAAGGCCACTGTTTCCTTGTTGAATTTCTGCTGGATGATCTACCTGTTGACCTAAGTGGGATGTTAAGGTTCCCTACTATTATTGTGTTGTTGTCAGTTTTTTCCTTTAGGCCTGTGAATAGTTGCTTTATGTAATTTGGTGCTTCTGTGTTAGCCGCATATATATTAATAAGTGTTACATTTCTTTGGGGGAATGTCCCTTTTATCATTATGTAATGGCCATATTTATCTCTTGTTTTCTTTTTTGTCTTGAAGTCTTTTTTCTCTGACATAAGTATGGCTATACCCACTTTCATTTGCTTGCCATTTGCTTGGAGCATTTTCTTCCATCCCTTCACTCTGAGGCTATGTTTGTCTTTAGAGCTGAGTTCAGTCTCCTGGGGCAACACATTATTAAGAATTGATTTTTAATCCATCTAGCCATTCTGTGTCTTTTGATTGTTGAATTGAATACGTTTAGAGTGATTATTGATATATGAGGGCTTAATACTACCATTTTATCTTTTGTTTTCTGTTTATTCAATATTTTGATTATTTCTTTTTGCTTGTATTTCTGTCTGCCATTTCCGTTCTGTGGTTTTCTACAATGGTTTTCTCAATTTTCTCTTTATGATTTTTCATTCTGCTTTGATTTTTTTTTTGCTTTGTGGTTACCATGAGATTTGTTTAAAAGATCTCATAGATGAGATAGTCATTTTTCTGATAGCCTCTTCTCTCCCTTAGCCTATGCAGGTTCCACCCTTTTCCTCTTTCCCATCTATAGTTTTGTTACCACTCATTATTCTTTTTTGTGTTGTGAGTCTGTGACCAAACTGAAATGATTACAGTTGTTTTTGAAGCATTATTTCTCTTTATCCTTTAGGTTATAAAGTGTTTGCTAACCTATTCTGACATAGAGTTACAATTTTCTGATCCTGTCTGTTCATTAATCTCCTTGGTCAAAGCTTTGAAAATCATTGCCATTTTGTTCAGGCAGGAGGGCTCCTTTCAACATTGTTGTAAGGAAGGCATGGTGATAGTCGACTCTGTCAGATTTTGTTTGTCTTAGAAAGCTTTTATTTCTATCTGAAGGATGCTTTCACTGGAGAGCGTATTCTTGGATGGTAGTCTTTGTCTTCAAGTATTTTGAAAATATCATTCCACTGTCTTCTAGCCTATAGGCTTTCTGTTGAAAAATCTGCTGAAAACCTGTTTGTGGTTCCTTTGTAGGTTATTTTCTTCTCTCTTGCTGCCCTTAATATATTTTCTTTCTCATTGACTTTTGATATGTTTAATATATGCCTTGGAGAAAGTCTTTTTGCCTTGAGGTAATTGGGAGTTTTATTAGCTTCATGTACTTGCATGTCCAGTTCTTTCCTTAGATTTGGGAAGTTTTAAGTTATTATTTCTTTGAATAAGCTCTCGGTTCCTTGCTCCCTCTCTTCTCCTTCTGGAATACCTATTATATTTGTTATTTTTCCTAATTTAGTTGGATATCTCTCAAGGAATTTGATCACTTTTTAAAATCTCAAGTCTCATCCCTCCTCCATCTGAATCATTACTAGATTTCTGTCTTCAGGTTCACTAATTCTCTCCTCTATATGGTCTGCTCTGTTTGTAATGCTTTCTACATTATTTTTCATCTGATTAATTGTGTTCTTCATCTCCAGATTTTCTCTTTGATTTCTTTTTGAGTTTCAATTTCTTTGCTCATGTATGCCTTCTAGTCATTCATTTTATTCCTGAGTTTATTGAACTGTTTCTGAGATTTCTCATAACTTGTTGAGTTTCTTTATAAATATTTTGAATTCTATGTCAGTCAGATTCTAATCTCCTTGACTTCAAGTTTGGTTTCTGGACAGCTGTCATTCTCCTTCTGTCCTTTGCTGTTACTGGAGTTCTTCATAGTATTTGATGAATTGATGCTCTGCCAGCACATTTGTGGTAGTAACCACATTTCTTATTTGGGTATGGTTTTGGTTACTTTGGTTCTCAGAAGCTGCTGATTATATTTGAAAGCCTGCAATTTCCACCTCCACTGCCTCTTCTAGAGGCATCATTAGTGCCCTCCCTGTGCCACTTGTGCCTCTGAGGTTGCTGGTGACTTGCCGCTTACAATGTCGCTGCAGTCTCAGTTGTTGCCACTGAGGTCATCAGGCTGCAAATACTTCCATTGCTTTTGGAGTCACCTGGGTCTCCTGTTCTTCTCTAGGCTCTCCTTGAGCTCTCCACAAGGTTCAGATTCTGCTGCCCATTCACCACTTGCTCTTCTGCTATTGAATTTTCATGAGATGCTGTTTGCAGAGCTGCCAGGGATGCTGGGTTCATGGGAGAAGCTACCAGGGACATGGAGACCAAGGGATTTGTATTCAGCACCTACTGCTGGTGGAGCCAGTGTTGAGGGTGCCACAAGTGGTGGTTGTATCACCAGTTCCACTGTGGTTTCTGAATCCTCTAGTAACATTGTCCACATGCCACCACTAGGGGTGAGCAGGGGTTAAGGAAGAAAATGTTGTTGTTGCCAAATCCTTCTGCTGCTATTGGTCTCTGACACCAGCTACTATTTTTTGAAAACTCAGATCAGGCTGCCCTGCCCAAGCTCAGAAAATCAAATTTCAGTATACTTTTCCCACTGTTGGAAAGACCTGGCATGACATGAGAGGAGTTCATAACAAGTTTTTTTTTAGGAAGATTAGCCCTGAGCTGACATATGCTGCCAATTCTCCTCTTTTTGCTGAGGAAGACTGGCCCTGAGCTAACATCCCTGCCCATCTTCCTCTACTTTATATAGGGGATGCCTACCACAGCATGGCTTGCCAAGTGGTGCAATGTCTGCCCCTGGGATCTGAACTGGTGAACCCCAGGCCACCAAAGTGAAACCTGCAAACTGGGCTGGCCCCCAAGCCATTTTTTTATTTTTTATAATTTTCTCGTTCCTACTTTTGATCTGCTCTTTCCCACTTAAATAAATCCCTTTAGCATTTCTTGTAAAACTGGTTTCTTGGTGATAAACTCCTTTAGTTATTGCTTGTCTGGGAAACTCTTTATCTCTCCTTCCATTCTGAATGATAACCTTGCTGGATAGAGTATTCTTGACTGTAGGTGTTTTCCTTTCAGCACTTTAAATATATTGTGCCACTACTTCCTGTCCTATAAGGTTTCTGATGAGAAGTCAGCTGATAGCCTTATGGGGTTTCCTTTGTAGGTCACTTGTTGCCTTTCTCTTGTGGCTTTTAGAATTCTCTCTTTATATTTAATTTTGGACATTTTAATTACAAGATGCCTTGGTGTGGGCCTCTTTGGGTTTATCTTTTTCGTTCTCTCTCTGCTTCCTGTACTTGTATGTCTGTTTTCTTCCTTAGGTTAGGAAAATTTTCAGCTATTATTTCTTCAAATAGATTCTCTGCCATTTAGTCTCTCTCTTCTCCTTCTGAGAAAACTATAATACAAATGTTAGTGTGCTTGGTGTTGTCCGAGAGTTCCCTTTGACTGTTCTCACTCTTTTAAATTATTTTTTATTTATCTGTTCAGCTTGGGTGATTTCCTCTAGTCTTTCATCCAGCTCACTAATCCATTCTTCTGTATCATCTACTCTGCTATTGAGTCCTTCTAGTGAATTTTTCGTTTTCAATATTAGATTCTTCATTTTTTATCAATTCCTTTTTTATATTTTGCAATTCTCTGTTGATGGTGTCACTATGTCTATGCATTCTTCTCACAAAATCAGTGATCATCCTTATGACTTTTTGCTTGAACTCATTGTCAGGTAGATTGTGTATTTCTGTTTCATTTACTTCTTTTTCTGGGCTTTTTTGTGTGTGTGTTCACTTGCTTAGAATGTATTTCTTTGCCTCCTCATTTTGCCTCTTTCTCTGTTCTCATATTTCTGCATTAGGTGGGCCAGCTATGTGTCCTGATCTTGGAAAAGTGACTTTATATAGGAGACACCTCTTGAAGCCCAGCAGTGTGTCCCCCTCTTTTCACCAGTTCCAAGTGTTCCAGGAGTGACCTCTGTGTGGGTAACATGTCTCCTTCTGTTGCAGCAGGGTTGCTCTTGCTGGAAGTGCCCATGGAGTCTAGTTTGTCCCCTGGCAGGCTGGTTGTAATATTCAGCTGTGTGTGGCTGCTATGGACCATTTCATCAGCTTATTGGGTTTGAGAAGCCCCAGCACAGTTGGTTGCAAGGTCTAATAGCACATTCCAGTTGTAGCTTTTTTGTTAAGTTAGTAGGCTCCCAGCATGGACAGTTGCTAGGCTCAGGGGCTTCCAATTGCTATGGGCCTCCAGCCTGCAAGGCTGTTGCCAGCTATCTCTGAATTGCAGCTGAGTGGGGCTTGCTCTAGGCATAGGTGCATGCAGTTGTTTCAAGATTTGGGAGGCAGGGTCCATCCCCTATGTGGCTTTTTGAGAAGCATAGGTCTTCTGCCACTGATAAGCTTTACAGCCCACAGGTCCACACTCACCATCAGTACAGTCCTGGCCTGTGCACCCCTCCCAATCCCCTGGAACATACCCATCACCCCACTGCAGAGGCCCCCCACACTACACCAATGCCCTACATAGTCCATCCATTGCTCCTCACACACACCCTGTCCTACAGAAGCAGACCTATACCCTTGCCTGCAGAGGATCCAGGCACCCAGTCTATGCAGGTAGAAAAATTGCCCAAGGGAATGCTGCTGGGTGTGACCAGTCCCTAGGGCAGGCTGCCTGCCCTGACTGAGCTGGATTAAATCAGTGCTCTAGTGAATGGGAGAGACCCTGGGCTAACAGGCCAGGGGAAGAACACCAATGGCATCTGCCAGTGTTTGTGTCAGCACACCTGCACTAAGTCACAATAATGCCTGCCACCAATGTCTCAGTACTTGGATAGGTCTCACCTCTCACCAAGATGTACCCAGAACCTATCAGATGAGTCACTTTTCACCAAAGGACTGTTCACCTTTCTTTCTAGTGATTTTAGGTTGCTTTCTGAAATGGGTGAATTTGTGCATGGGCCATTTAAGAGCTGGCTTTTTTCTGCTTGTGTTTGATAGTTTTTCTAAGGGTATTCCCCTTTGTAGTTAATAGGCAGTAAAGCCAGATATTATGACACTCATCTCAACTGTGCTGAGTCCAGAGTATGCTGATAGCAGTAACACTCCTCTGTTCAGGCTCCCCTCTGCCAGCTCAACTTCACATTCAGGGAAGGCTGCATACGTTAGGATTGCTCCCACCTAGCTGTGAAACTCTGTGGCTCTCAAAGGTGGCTGTTTTCTCCCCAGAAAGGAATTTCTGCCTCTTCTGCCTCAGTCAGGACTGTCCTTCATTGTGGGGGTTCTTTTTATCCAGGGATAATTGCTCCAAAAATAGTTGTAACATGTTATATTCATGGGAAGAGGTGAGTTCAGAGTCCACCTAAGCCACCATGTAGAATTCTAGCTTCTATTCTGCCCCTGACTCAAGAAAAGGAAGCCATTAGGGAACCCTTGCCTCTAAGGAATTGAAGGCAGAAAAGCAAGGTTTAAGATAGCAAGATGACAGAATAGGAGGGCCCAGTACTCCTCCTCCAACAGAAACTCTGATTGAAAACCATTAATAGAGGAAAATACCTGTATGAGAGTTCCAAAATCTGATGAGAGGTTACAGGAGCCCTGTGGAGAACAGAATAAGAAAAAACAGATTTAAAAGCATACAAAGGAAAAGTTTCACTTTAACCCGAATCTGGCACTGCTCTGCTCCAAGAGAGATTCTGTCAGCCCATGAACTCTCTCACGGGAGAGAGAGAACAAGCCCACCCCAGATATATATATAAAATATGTGTGTCATACACATTTACATAATATGCATTTACGCACACACACACTGTCCATTCTCATTATTTTCAGTAGTTTGTGTTCTATAAAATAATCTTCAACACTGAATTAGAAAAAATGGGATCATTGTTCCTAGGGGAAATACAGAGTTGGGCTCCTATAAGTTTCTTGTCAGAACATTTTAATGTCAATCAATCAATACATAACCTGGTTTTATGTGTGTTTCTGCTTAAAGGCACCTCATTTAATACATAGTTCTTACAAACGCTTAATTGCATGGTCTTTAAATGATTAAAAGTCAGGATATTTGGAGGCCACTTGTGTTATATATGTTCATTTGAGGGCACTTGTGTTCCTCAATAACTTAGTCTCAACAGTGTTGAAAACTGCTCTTCCATATAATTCTTTCCCTGTATACATAGCCGACATTTTAAAACTCCTTCTGCAGCATCCTGAGAAACAGAACCCGCCTCAGTTATAAGTTTACATTCATCATCATGTGTTGCCTTGGAAACGTGTTAGCCAGCCAGGACTAGCTAAAACAAAGTTTTGACATTTTTATGACCTGGGTGACATGACGGTAAATTTCTTTGACCTCACAATAACACTGTCCACTACACATTTTATTAGTTGTCGTCTCATGAGTCTACGAATTTAGCCACTTTTCCATTTCCTTATCACACACTATTGATTACTATAGGACTTTCCAGAGTGGCTTCATATGCAGATATGCAAATTTCCTCTTCCTTTGCCTGGCTGTATCATATTTTTGATTAACTGACTTTGAACTCACAACCAACAGTGCTTTAACTCATAACTGAATGAAGCTTATCTAACAAAGTTATTTTTTCCATAAGGCGCATCACAACCTTGCACTTAGGGACACTAGAAAAATATTTTATTCTAGTGCACTTCATAAATAAATTTTGAAGATATTTACTTATTCTAGTGCACTTCATCACTACATTTGGCAGTCATTATAAACATTGAGATCACCAACAAATAGCATATAAATAAAAAAACAGTGGCACTGAATAGAATGCAAAATGACTGTTGTTTATAGTATGAGAGTTGAAACAAAAAGTGAGTCTTACCTTGTTCAGCCTCAGCTGGAAATAAGTACATCAGGCAACTCAAATTTTCCCAGCTCTTTGCATGTCTGCAAATGACTGTAAAAGTGTTGTATTTTGGGGGTGAGAAGTAAATTTTAGGGAGAAAGCAAATTTCCAAGTCTAGAATCACCAAGTAATGGAGCTTCACTGTATACATGTAAATTACGTAAGAATAATACTTAAGATAGAAATAATACAATTAAATGTAAAAATAAAATGATAAAATTCCAAGTGTATAATCCAAAGATTGACACAAAAATGATGGAATAATTATTTAAAGATCTAAAAGGAGCCTAAAATACATGTAAAAGCAAACAATAAATCTTAATGTCTGAGAAGATTGTCCATTTAAAGACATCAGATTTTCCATACTATTGTTTATATGCAATTCAATTTTCATCGAAATCACAATTTGATTTATCTCATATAACTAAATAAATTTTCTGTGCTAAAGACAGACGGTAGAAAAGTAGTTGACAAGAGTTGTTTGATTCAGGGGAGGGAATGGGGGGAGGTTGGTAAAATGGTACAAATTTTCACCTATAAGATGAATAAAGTCTGAGGATCCAATGTATAACATGATATCTATAGTTGAGAACAGTTTAGTGTACAAATGAAATTTGCTAAGGGAGTAGAACTTAAATGTTCTCACACACATACAAAAGATAAATATATCAGATGATGGATATGTTAATAAACTAGGTGGATTGAATCTTTTCACAATGAATATGCCTATCAAATCACCAATATATATATTTTAAAAAAGAATTCTGGTGCCGGCCCAGTGGCCGAGAGGTTAAGTTTGCGCACTCTGCTTCGGCGGCCCAGGGTTTTTGCTGGTTCGGATCCTGGGCGCGGACATGGCACCGCTCATCAGGCCATGCAGAGGTGACATCCCATACGCCACAACTGGAAGGATCTGCAATTAAAATATACAACTATGTACTGGGGGGGTTGGGGAAGAAAAAGGAAAAAGAAGATTGGCAACAGTTGTTAGCTCAGATGCCAATCTTTAAAAAAAAAAGAAAAGGAAAGAAAGCTTAAAAACTAAAAAATGAAAGAAAAAAAAATTCTCTAGGGCCAGCCTCGTGGCTAGTGGTTGAGTTCAGCATGCTCGATTTCAGTGGCCTGGGTTCACAGGTTTGCATCCCGGGTGTGGACCTACATCACTCGTCAGCCATGCTGTGGTGTTAGGAGGAGAGACTGGCACAGATGTTAGCTCAGGGTGAATCTTCTTCACCAAAAATACAAAAAGAATTCTGTGACATTGACGTATCGATTAATTATGAAAGAAGTAAAGTGTGTGTATCATGACATGAATCTTGAGTTGTGGTATAAAATTTTAAAGTCTAATATGACTTAAATATTCAAAATAGTTTGAATATGAAAATTATGAAATAAAATTAAACCAAATATCAGGGCTGGCCCCATGGCCAAGTGGTTAAGTTCTCACGCTCTGTTGCAGGCGGCCCAGTGTTTCATCAGTTCAAATCCTGGGTGCGGACATGACACTGTTCATCAAACCACGCTGAGGCAGCATCCCACATGCCACAGCTAGAAGGACCCACAACTAAGAATATACAACTATGTAATGGGGAGTTTTGGGGAGAAAAAGGAAAAAAAATGAAATCTTAAAAAAAAATTAAACCAAATATCAAGGTGACATTTTGATTGATATTAGATTCTTCTTCCTGTTTTCTTATATTAAAAATTAAAAGGCTTTATTAAAACAGAGAATAGACACTATGCTTCTTTTTTCAATTTATACATACAATACTTTTAACAACAAACAATTCTAAGACTCAAGCAATCCTGTAGAGAGGCAGGCTCCACACAGCAGAGGAAGACTCAGCTCCTCCCCACCCACTTCTTGGATTTTCCTGTTAGTAAGATATTAGCTCTAAAAACTTGTAATCTGAGTTCTGAACTCAAATCTCCAATTCCCAATGGTTTCTTTCGCTGACACCCTGGGGAGACGTCCCCACTCCATGCCCATGGGAGCCTCAGAAATGAGGAAACATGTCTACAACTGAGCTCATTTGGAAAACCTTTAAGTCATGAGAGAACTCCCTCAGGCTAGGTGGGTGTTCATCCTGATCCCCACAGAACCTCTGGTGAGATAAGACAATGCACAGTTGCTCTCATTTCTGTTATGAGCTAGTTGGACAATAACTAGACAGAAGGTTTCAGAGCTCTAATTAGAGCAAACAGGCTCTGCGAAAGAGATTTGTGTATGATTTCTTGCGATAACTGAGCCCACTTAGTTTTGTGGTCCCTGAATCGACTGCCTCTGTTTTGCTCTGTTGTGGGTTGAGATTAGGTGGCAACTTGCCTTGGGGATAAATTTGTGCATGGTCTTCTGTGTTTAGTTCGGTATGTCAGAGGAAGGCTGATGAAGAAAAGGGTGGGAGTGCAGATGTATCAGTCCTACATTCCGAACATATCTGTGATATTTGAGCAATGTTTCACGCTGCTCAAAGCCATCTTGAATGCATATGTCATTGTTCATTTACAAAAACCTCTGGAGTACATGTCTCCTAATGGTTAATGTACAGATCACAAAATTTATAATTATACTTGGGTTCAAATTCCATCTCTTTGAATTCACAGTACGATAGCTTGGGGAACTACACCGAACATTCTTAGCTTGTTTTTATAACTGCGTTATATGTATTATTATCTACCTAAAAACTCCCTTAGGGACTCAGGATAAAGTCTGTAATGTAAATGATATAGTCCCTAATAGATGCTGAATTCATGTTGATTTATTTTATTTTTGTAAAGAGATGGATAGCGATGTAGAATTTAGGCCAGAAAACATTATAGGTTGCTTATTTTATTCCTCCTCAAAAGCAGATGTGAATTTCTTCCCCTTCAATCCCTCTTTGTTTCTACACTGTAGTCAGACAAGGAAAAAAATGCTGATAGAATTCAATTTTGTTGTAAACTGATCCATGAGTATGTTATTATAAAATAAATAGCATAAAAACAGTATTAAAAGATTTAATAGGGGCCCAGTCTGGTGGCATAGTATTTAAGTTCGTGCACTCTGCTTCGGTGGCCCGGGGTTCGGGTTCTGATCCCGAGTGTGGACCTATGCACCACTTATCAAGCCATGCTGTGGCAGGTGTCCCACATATTAACAGAGGGAGATAGGCACAGAGTTAGTTCAGGGCCAATTGTCCTCAGAAAAAAGAGGAGGATTAATGGTGGATGTTAGCTTAGGGCTAATCTTCCTCAAAAAAAGAGAGAAAGATTTAACAGTATGGACAATATAAATAGCATAAAAACAGTATAAACTGTCAATTCACTAAACTGTTTGGGGATTATTGGGAATTATAATAAATTTATAGTGATTTCACTAGTTGTCTTAAATTTATACTGAAATTACTAGAAAAATAATAACACTCCTTTACCATTTATTTTTCTTTTTATTCATTAATTCATTGGAACAATAAGTAAATATATGAAATAGATATGATGTTTGCCAAGTAACAATCTGCAATATAATAAAAGAGAAAGGCATGCAAAAATAAATATGACATGACGAGACATAGAAGACAGGAAAGTGCACATACCAAGAGGACACTGAAGAGGGCATCAATACTAGAAAAACAATCTCAGAGGAGCTGATATGTGAGTAGACTCTTCCATTCTAACCAAGTTACTGAGGGCTTTTATGTGTGAAGAAATACCACAAAGACCAAAGACACAGGGTCACCATCTTCATGAAGTGGGTAGATGACCAGTTCTCAATGCAGAGAGATATGGGAAAAGGTATTGCAAGAAGATAGAAAAATTCCTTAATATTTTATAAGACATGGGAAGCCACATCTCATTTGTAATTTCTTGGTTTGCATTGTTTATGGTGAATACTATTGCAACTCTGCATTATGTACTTACCTTAAACTATACAGATAACACATGAATATGTAAAAAAATTGGCCATTAAGAAGGCAATCATAGCGATACAGCTAAGTTGTCCTTTGACCATATTCTTTCCATCCCTCACACATTTTAGAATCTTGCTAAGTTGAGTGCATATCCTTCTACATTGTTTTCTGTGTGTATAAAATTCTTGTTGTAAATATATTTATATATCATATATACCCACATATAAATGCAGAAATGTATGTTTAATTTTTGCATGTATTTCAATGTTAATGGAAAAATTAAATTCCTGTTTCATTTTTTTATTTGGAGACATTTTATATCAGTTTATATAAATATGCTTTATTTATTCTGAGTGCTTTAGAGTACTCTATAATATAAATATGTCACACATCTTTTAACTTAATATTACTTTATGGATGGGCATTTTGAATGCTTCACTTTTTCTTCTATTATAGGCGCTTTTACAATGAGAATCACTGTGTTTACTTCCATGTGTATATGTGAACGTTATTTCCTAGGATGGCAAGTAGTTGAACTGACCTACCAAAAAATTTTTTTAATACGAATGGTTACTATAAAATTTTGCCCTAAAAGTTGGGTCAACTTTCTCTTACAATTGTGCATAAGAGTGCTTTTTAATCCAAACCTCACTAATGCTTGTTATCAACAATCTCAATATTCTATTGGTTAAAAATATAACATATGGTTTGCCTTATTCATTTTAACTTTTATTTTCCTGAGTGCAATTAAGGATAAAATCTATTTTAAGTGATCGGACATTGGCATTCACTTCAGTGTGAATTTTTTCTCTAGATAATGTGTCAATTTATTTTCTATTGGAAAAAAATATATTTAAATTGTGTAAAGGGACAGAATAAATAGAGTAAAGTTAAAGTGCATGACAAATACAAGAATGTTTAGAAACGAAAATATAGATAAAAGGATATAAAGTTTCATTTAAGGACAAAAAATGGAAAGTATATAAAAATGCATTAACTCCATGAGTATAGACATAAACCTAATGGTAGAATAAGATACGGTTCAGAGAGCTTGTGTCTGGTGACAAATTTTAATTTTCCCTTTGAAGTAAGAGCTCATCTACGAGAGCAAGCATGTTGGAGGAGGGTTAATTAGGAAGAGAAGGCTTAGACTTGGAACACTTCCTTTATATAATTTAATAATAGGAGCACTTTTTGGCCAGTAATCATGATCAAATTAATGGTGATGGTATTTTCTAATGTTAGATACAGAACAATCCTCATTTTCTCTCTTACATACACAAACGCAAAAAGACAGTCACATCGTTAGGGCAATTTGTCACTACAGTTAAGAATAAGGTCCCCAAAATCACTGTGTGGACTAGAAACAAGGTCTATCTCTTGAAAATTCTTTGAACTTATAAAAGTTACTTAAATTCTCCAAATATTAGAACGGAGATAAAATTTATGAGTTAATACCTGAAATGTTCTCAGGAAAACAACTGACTCATAGTAAGCATTTAGATATGTTAGCTATTACATTAGAACATAACTTCCCAATAATCTGGTTTTCCTGTACTACTCTCCTGTACCAATTTATATCATGATTCAGAATTGCCATTATCTAGAGTTTCCAAGCTTCCTTGACCTACATATCCTGCTGTCTCCATGCTCAAAAGAGAATATCCATTGCTAGGGAATTTGAAGGCCAACTAGCCAAAGCAGAAACTTTAGGTATGAAATTTCAACAACAGATTAAGAGGGAAAAACACTTTTCATCATTGTAATTCAATATTAAAGTCCAGTATACTATACATATTCTAATCTTTATTTCAATGGACACTGATTTAAGTGTAATTTTTCCTGATCACAAAGACTCCACAATCTACCCATAAATATAGTATTGGATAAAGTAAAAGGTGCCTCAGGAACAGTGTGAATTGTATTTCTAAAAAGAAAAAAAAGGCAAAACAAATTGTCTATTAGGGAAGCAGTATCTTTCAAAATGTTGGTGTAATAGTCTTAAGAAATGGAAAAAGTATAATCAGCAAATCACAGTATGAGGTACACGGAGGGATCAGTCAGTACAGAGAAGTATGCAAGCAAAGAAAAGGTTATGAATGAAAGCCTGGATGAAGTAGACTGCCTATAGAGTGAACTTAAAAGCAAGTCATAAAGTTGTTTGATGATTTGAATACATGTAAGAAAGAAAGGAAGATCAGAATACATGTTATAATCATATTGTTGTAATTCTGGCCTGCTAAGGTCATGAATAAACACAAATTATGGGGCCAGTGGGGAGTCAAGAACAATGCAATGAGTTGTTCATTTCACGACACATTGTCATCAGACCCAATCTTGTCATATCATGAATGAGTCCCATGTTGGTATGACTGAATATCCTTCTGGTCATTGCACGACAATCAACACATCCTTCCAAATTTTGGTATTTCAGTTTCAAAGATACACCCTGTAACTCAGCAAGTCCCCAAACTATTATAACTAAAATACATATTTAAAAAAATTGAATCTTTTTTCTACTCAAAATCTCCTATCATCCTTCCTATTTCACTCTATCTTGTATCTTATAACTGCAATTTTCTTACTCAGTCATACAAACCAATGACTCTTACACATTCTTCAGCTTCAATTAGTATCAGTTTCTTCTCCATGAAAGATTTTGCATTTTCCATATTTCTATATTTAATTCTGATTTTTGGTACCTAGATATTTTCCCTCATTTTGCATCTATAGATTAGCCACATTTTAAAATACAACTTTTAAATAGTATCTGACACTGAGTCAGATGATGAACTAATGTCTATCTAAATATTTACAGACATTATAATTACTCCATAGACTGCAATTCCCTGAAATTTGGCTTACTTATCAGAGGTTTCAAAATTTAAAAGTTATTATTTGTTTTCTTTAGAGGAAAATCCATGAAGAGAAAGCAAAAACATCTGATGCTTACAATGTCAGCATACAATAAGACAGATGTCCATCCATCAACCTTCATTCTCATTGGCAGTCCTGGGTTGGAAGCTGCCCACATCTGGATCTCAATCCCTTTTTGTATGGTCTACATTTTAGCCCTACTGGGAAACTGCTCTCTTCTCTTTATCATCAAGACAGACTCCAGCCTCCAAGAGCCAATGTACCTCTTCCTCTGCATGCTGGCTGTGGCTGACCTTATTGTGTGTACTACAGCTGTGCCCAAACTTCTCAGCCTCTTTTGGTTCCATGACAGAGAGATTCCCATTGAAGCCTGCCTCACCCAAGTGTTCTTGATTCACTCTTTCTCCACCACGGAGTCCGGCTTCTTCCTGGCCATGGCTTTTGACCGTTATGTAGCCATTTGTAATCCATTAAGACATTCAGCTATTCTGACCCACTCTTCAATTGGGGGGATGGGTCTAGCTATTGTATTCCGAGGCACAGCACTTCTCAGTCCTCACCCCTTCCTGCTACGTTGGCTACCCTACTGCAGAACCAATATTATCTCCCACACCTACTGTGAGTTCATGGCCCTCATCAAGATTGCCTGTGCTGAGACAAGAATCCGCAAAGCCTACAGCCTCATCGTTGCCTTCCTCACGGGAGGAGTGGACTTCATATTGATTATTTGTTCTTATGTTCTCATACTCCACACTGTCTTCCACCTCCCCTCCAAGGATGCCCGACTCAAGACCTTGGGCACCTGTGGCTCCCATGTCTGTGTCATCTTAGTGTCCTACACTCCAGCCTTCTTCTCTTTTCTCACCCACAGGTTTGGACACCATGTGGCTCCGCATGTACACATATTTGTGGCCAACATCTATCTTCTGGTCCCACCCATGGTGAACCCTATTATCTATGGGGTAAGGACCAAGAAGATATGGGACCGATTCCTTAAATTTTTCATTTTTTCAAAGTCTCTGAAATAAATCCTTTTTATTGCTAAGTAATATCTGAAGAAACATTATATTTTCTATTTTTAATGTGTGGTTTCTTCACCAAGATCCTTTTTAATTGTCCAAAGTCTAAGGTTTGTCTATGAGAAGTAACTCATCCAAATATATATCCTACGTTGTAACAATTATTACACTGATGCAGATATATTACCAAGGTCTCTTTGTCAAAATATTAAAATAACATTTCCTAAACAAAAAAAAAATTAGAATCATCTGACGCTAAAACAGAGAAACTTTAAATCAACATTATCTATAATCGCATATCTTTGGTTTACAATTTGAGACGTACTATCAGATTTAGAAATTTCCCTTCATTTTTTCTCAGTCCTTCCTTTTTGACTAAATGTCCTTCTTTCTCAAGTACAGACTGCAACACTTTCCTAGTGAAAGACTCTTGGTGCTAACTTCTCTGTTATCTAAAAAAAGTTTTTTTTTATTTCACCCTCTCTTGAATTATAGGAATACTTTTCTAACTATGCAATTCCATTCTCCAGTTATTATATTTCTGTAGCCTTTTGAAGTCATTATCATACACTCTTCTGCAATCTATTATTACTTTGAAGAAATCTATTATTCGCCAAATTGTCATTAATTTTAGGTAATCACCTTTTCTCTCTATCGTTAAATTCTATTACTTTGTTTGGTGTTGGGTAGTTTCACACGAATAAATATCATAGGTAATTTGGTGAATGATAAAACTCAGACACGAAAAAACATTATAGAAGGCAAAACTGTAGTGGGCGTAGTGTTTAGGCATCCATGTTTTAACGTTCCTTAGGTAATTCTTAGATGTAGCTAATATTGAGCTGCAAGTGTGCAAACTAAGACACAGAGAAATTAGTTGATCGTTGGGAAAATATTTCAGTCAAGTATTTCAAACGTCAAGTTAAAACTTGGAAAAGAATCGATATTTAGTAAAGATTTACTAGATTCCAGCTCTTTATTGTGAGTTTTGTATACATAGTCACTTAAATCTCAGAATATTTTTTACAGCTAATTATCATAAATACCCTCATGATAAATAGCTCAACAAGCTTGTGTTTAATGGTTGGTGAGTAGAGAAGCTCAAATTTGAAGTCTGTCTAGCTCTAAAGTCATAATTTTCCTATAATTTCACAATGATCACACAAACAGCCAAATCTCACTGAATAGGGCACTCAGGAACACAGCTCCACACAGGCGTAGGTATAAAAATTCTTGCTACTGTTCACCCCATCCTCCATAACCACCCTTGATTTAGATTCATTTAGCCAGTGTTTAACTATTGATCAGAATTCACTGGGGATACAGAGAAGCCTAAGGAAAGGTTTATAATTAGTTTTAGGACCTCAGAGGTACACATAATATATATATCTTTTCTCTCCCATATGATTCCTGAAAAGATTGAGATTAAAAAAAGGTGTGGCAGGTGTGAGTTCAAAATATCACCTTTCTTAGGGATGAAGATTGTTTTGGAGGAGCTAGTTGTTAGAGAGTCAGTGAACACTGTAACTGAACCCCAGAGTTAGGCATATATTTCTAATCAAAACAGGCTTACCATGTGGAGGAGCATTGGAAAACACATGACTACTTTAGAAAGTTTCACTCCAGGAAATGTCTGCGTGCTGGGGTGAGAATGTCTTAATTAAACTTACTCAGTTTATTTTGACCGAATTTTCAAATGTATAGCTTCTCCTGAACACGTAGCAAATAAGGGTGTGGAAAAAGGGTGGGATTTACAATACATGAACATGAAGACTAGGGTAGAAACATTTCATTCCAGTAGTTTGATAAAGTTGATTCAGACGTATAAATATTTCTTTTCAATATAATAATATCTAAAACTTATATAATGCTTACATTCTCATAGTCCCTGCTCAGTTCTTTACATACATTAGCCCATTAAATTCTCACCAAATTAGACAAGAATTGTAGCATTAATATTGTTATTTTACAAACAAGGGAACTGAGGAATACAGAAGTTAGTTGACTTTCCCATGGTCACAGAGATGGTTAAAAGTCAAGCCAGGATTTGAACCTAGGATGTTTGGCACCAGGTCTGCATTCTTAACCACTACACTTTATCTACTTACATTACATTATGATATATCAATGTGACAAGTACTATAATGGAAGTAAAAAGTAGATAATCAGTCAAGGCTAATTAGAAAGTTTTGAAAGTTTAAAAAGTCAGAAAACAGTCCAGAAGATAAGACAGTAGGAACATCAGGTTGCTAATGAAACAGTTACCTGTGGATTAGTTCGAGTCAGATGTGTGGGTGTGTGTACGTGTGTTGGGGGGAAGATGGTATCCAGTTTTGAGTTAGTCAATACTGCATTCAACCGTCTCTCTTCCTAAAGATTATCCCATTTTTTCCATCCATCAATTTGGTTAATAATCAAGTCCTGACTTTTCAGGATGATAGTTCTCAAACTTTAGAAGGCTTGAAGCCTCATAAAAATGCAGATTGTTCAGGCCCACTCTAAGATTAGCAGATTCAAAAACCTCTGTAGTGTATCCCATAAATAAAATCTCATTTGGTTTTCATCAATCATCCTGGATATTTGTGATTCAGTGGGCCACAGGCCACTCTTTGAGAAATACAGTTGTAGGAAGTTGACAATAGACACATAGATGTCCTTCCACTCAGAGGATACAAAATGATTTAAAATTCCTACCTAGACTTACAGTTTTCACTAAGGATATAGAAAGAGTGTTACCCAAGACTTTATGAGAGAAAAAAAACCAAATCTGCTGGATAATCAAATACCTACCATTTTCTGGAACCTGTCAAATAACTAAAATCACAGAGCAACTGACTAACCAAAAATCTAAGCAAAGACAGGGAACTCCCAAGAAAGATGGAACACAAGCCTGTGCTTACCAGAGGCAGATGCCAGATGCCAAATAAGCTAGTAGAAAGAATTTGTTTAAACCATTAAATAAATTTCTCAAAGTGAGAACATAGAACGGCTGGGAGTCCTGTGTGTGACACAAAGGGGAATTCACACCCACTCAGGTTTTTCTCCCTAGACCTGGACCAGGTACCCATGAGAAAGTCTGAGGGCAGGACTAGAGGCCTGAGAAGGCCTTCATCATGGAACAGACCTGGTAGAGGGAATAGCAACTTCTGTAGACCGTGAATGGCACTTCACCTGGTTCTTTTCCCTTAAGGCACTATATCCTTCAGCCACTGAAGGCAGAGCACAAGTGAAGCCCCCCTGATGCTGGGGGAAGGGAGCAGAAACAAACTGTATAAGCCCAGGCTGAGGTGGGTACATCAGAAGCTTCCCACAGCACGAGGGGCTGGGCAGAATAAGTAAGAAGGCTCAGAAACACAGCACTGCCTTAGACAGGCTGAACCAGCACAATCGGTAATATAAGATCCCCAGCTCCTACCTCCAGACTAGCTGGGCTCAAATAAGGAGTAACAGTTTTCTACTCCTGAGAGAGTGTCAAGAACCTGGAGAGTGGCCTTATCTGTGGCATTGGAACAAAGGGATGATCTAAAGCTGATAGTGTGCTAGTCATTAAGAAAAACATTCTGACTCATCAGCCCAAACCCTGAACACAAGGTAAAGTGAATGTGAATCTTGTGATGCATTCAGTGAGGACATTTATAGCAATAGCAGGAAGAAATGTATGACCTGAATAGTCATTTACCTACAAAATCAGTTGAATCTGTATTTAGAAGCCTTCTAACAGAGAAAATACCAGGCTCATATGGCTGCACTGGTGAATTCTACCAAACTTTTAAAGACTAAATACCAATTCTGCACAAATTAGCCAAAGCATATAAATGGAATGAACACATTCCAAATCATTCAAGATATAATCAGGGCCATATAATTAGAGTCCATTTCAAAGTAGAATAAATGGATATAAAGAGTTGAATTCAATGTCACAATAGAGTTGCAGGAAAAACCACTTGTACCTATAAATATGCAACATAAATATTATTTTAAAAAATTTTCAAGTTCAAGGTGTGATGTGAATTAATACAAACTCCCCCTAAGAATTTATGATATTGTGTTTTCTGTTGAAATAAAAAGAAGTACGATTTTTTTTCTAAAGTGCATTTGACAGAATATGAGTGTTAGGGATGGTCTAAGGAGCATTCTGAAGCCAATATCATCTGGAAGTTTCAAACGAATATTTGTTTATTAGAAGCTCTGAGAAGTCTTGCAATAACAATATAGCTGAAAACTTAGTTTTGTTGGCCAGGATTTTCAAACATATTTTCCCTTGAATCCTTTCTACAGATGATGTCAACACTGCCACACAAAACTAGAGAATGGTAAGTGATGTCACATGGAGCTAGAGTTCCATCTTAAACACACACACACACACACACACACACACACACACACACACACACACACTTGGGTAATACTGGACTTGGAACATCACTAAGGCTTCCAACATTTTATAATAGTGAAACTCCTCTATAAATTGGCAAAAGAAGACACAGAGACAAAACTGTTTGAAAAAGAATTGTTAGTTTGAAAAGAGGTATCTGTAGGTGAGGTTCTATACATACCCATCCATCAAATATGTAACACAACACAGCTTTAAAACAAAAATGACTACAAATTTACCAAGATCTCCAAGTTTCTGCAATTGCGTTCACGGTGGAAAATCCCCACCTTTCTGACATGACATATTCACAGTGTCAATTTCATATCTTCCAACACTAACATGGCAAAGTCAAGAATAATATTCTTTTTGATGAGGAGTCCAGGCATATTGGAAATGTTCCAGAACATACTATTTTGGAGACAAGTACGAGTCAGGACGATACACTATTTTTGTTTACAGCAAGATTTGCAGGGCTTTGTAGATTTTGTTCATTTGTTTGTGTTTTCTTTTCTTTCTGGTTTGTTTTCATTTAAACTGACAGTGACTATGGAATGTGATGTGCTCAATTGTAATGGAAGCAGAACAAAGAATTTGTTTTCTTCCATATGAGAAGTCCAAATTATTTCCAAACGATGGGAAATTATAAAATACCTTTATTCATGCATTTGACATGGGCTTAACTTTCCATTTCTGGGTTTGAGAAGGAGGCTGTCATGCCTCCCCTAATATAGTCCTGCTTAACTTCTACATGTTCTCATTCTATTCTGAAGACAGAGAGTTAATGTCACTCTCTTCTTTAATTTCACTCTACTAGAGCTATGTTTTTTTCTTGGAAAATACTTTCAGCACCTGTTCTCTAATCTGTTTAGTTCTGACACCATAGATTATAGGGTTGAGAGCAGGTGGAACGACTATGTAGAAATTGGCTAGAAGGATGTGGATGTAGTGTGGTATATTCTGGCCAAATCTATGGGTCATGAATGAGAAAAATGCAGGGGTATAGAAAACTAACATGACACACACATGAGAGCCACAGGTACTGAGTGCTTTGAGCCGGGCATCATGGGAAGGCAGCCGAAAGACAGCACGAAGGACCTGAACATAAGAAATGACAATGGCTATGATGTCAAACATCAGGATAGAAATGGCACATAAGCCATAGATGATGTTGACCCTGATGCTGGCACAGGATAGGCGGGCAATTCCCATGTGCTCACAATAAGTGTGAGGGATAATATGGTGTCCACAAAATGGTAACCATAGGATGAGTAGAACAAAGGGTATAATAAAAGACAAAGGCCTCAGTAGGATTACCAATGCAATGATGAATACCACCCTATTTGTCAGCACAAGTGTGTAGTGAAGAGGGTTACAGATGGCCACGTAGCGATCATAGGCCATGGCCACAAGCACAGCTGACTCCATGCCAGTGCATAAGTGGATGAAGAACATCTGGATGAGGCAGCCCTCAAAAGTGATTTCTCTCAGGTTGAACCAGAAAATGCCAAGCATTTTGGGAATGGTGGATGTGGACAGGCCCAGGTCAATAGATGACAGAATGGCCAGGAAGTAGAACATGGGCTGATGGAGGCTAGTCTCAGTGTGAATCACAAAAAGAATGCTGATATTCCCAAGTACAGCTGTCAGGTACACAGCAAAGAAAGGGAAACCCATCCAGATATGCATATGTTCCAGTCCAGGGATCCCCCGAAGGAGGAAAGAGTAGGGATGAAATAGGGTGGTATTAATTAAGGCCATCCTTCACTGAGTAGTTCTCATCCTTGCTTTGTGCACAGAGAAAATGAAGAAAATAGTGAAACTTCTATCATATTTACCCATATTGCTGCATCACAGAGACCTGATAGCATAAGAAATTTCATTGTTAAATGTGTCTGCAATATGTCAAGGTACTTCATCAAATCCATACAATTAAATTCAATATTTTAGTTCAACAGACATTGCCTGGGTATCTACTACATATGTAGTATGTAATGCTAAGACTGAGCACAAAAGATGAATTAGAGAAGGTTTCTGTCCTGATGCAACTTAAAGTTTTAGTGGTTGAAACAGTTATACAAATCATCCATTTAAATTAGTTAAATAATAGTTAAGATAATATTCCTGTGCTACTTGGATGCACAAAATATTTCCCTGAAAATCTTGAGCATTATTTTATAGAAAAATTCTTTGACTTATGACTACATACTTGATGTACAAATATGAAAATAGCTTAAACACGATGATTATCATTATGAATTTGCATGCAAAACATTTCTGAGGTGTACATATCTATTACACTCTTCAAGGAAACCATAAGTACAACAAACCAGAGCTTTCTAGGACAATTTTGGATACATGCAAGACTCCTAGTTTAAGTCCCCAAAGACATTTCTCACGCCATATCATGCCATAAATATCTCTGTCCTCTTCTTTCTTGCTGGTGCCAATATCGGAGAACAAATCGGCCTTGAGGTTTTATTAATGAAGCCGTGGAAAACCTTATCTCAGGATAATCTTCAATCTGGATCTGCTTAGAATGAAATGTGCAGCTCCCTTTTCATTTCCGTTCTGATGATAGGCATATAGAGCCTTGCCATTTCAGTATCTCCCTCCTGATTGACTGTCCAGAAGGAAACACAGATTTACACATGTGCGTGTAAACATTAATGTTCAGGTTTGTAAAATATCACAAAATTGTCAGGTAAAGTAAGTTAACATATACAAACCATTCCTGGAAACTTAATCCATCATTTCTCTTACTATATGAGTTATCATCAATGTATAGCACCTTAATAATTCTAAGAACAATGCAATCAAGAGCTCTTTCTTTCTCTTTCAGACACATATACAAGCTCACTTTCTATAGATAGATAGATCTATCTATCTACTCTACACACACGAGAAACAGGGTCCGACACTTAGAAGTGCTCAGAAGAAATAAGAATCAAGCCTTTTCTTTGTTCCTTTGCTGAGTATTCTGTGAGACTCCAAAGCACTGTACAAAGCAGGAACGAGCTGCATTAGACAGAAAAACTGTATTGGGATAGCATTTCTGGGAACGAAATTGTGTATATGTGTGTGTGTGTGTGTGTACGTGCTGCATATGTGTGTCTTGGAAGCATGCATTGCAGCCTGGGTGTTAGACAAGTCGCTTAAGAAATCCTTGAAAGGAGAATTTGATCACAGATACAAGAAGGATACAACAAACTTCAGTTAAGATAATTAGTCAAAGGCAAATAAATTACTAGATTGGGAAAATGGAAGACAGATTTTATCAAAGCAATGTGAACTATGTAGAAAACTCTCTCTAATTTGAACATAGATGACGATATGAAAGGAATGACATTTAATGAAGAGCATTTGGGAAGGGGATAAAGTAGAATCCTGTAATTGTATTTATTTTCTGTGACTTGGGTTCAGCTCATTTAGACTTTAGCGTGTGGCGGATTGCATAATGTTTAGAAGCACGCATTAAAAAATGAAGCCAATGCCTGTTGCTCTTTGGTTAAATTATTTTCCTTCTTTCACTCTGAAATTCCTCACCTATAAAATGAAGCTAAAACGCCTACACTGCAGGTTATTGCAAGGTTTGTGTGACCCAAATGGGTTATCAAAAAAGTTATAGTTACAGTTATTGGTAAACCTATTGATAAGAACATGGTAAACTAGAGAACTATGTTTACAATTTGGTACATCTGATTATCATTTTCATGGACATTTGCACTACGCACTTGGAGACTGAACTATTCCAAAATGACTAGGACTACCTTCTGGTTGGAGGAAAGTAGCAAGTGGGTTTAGCTGTGTTTTACTAGGTTGTAATTGGTAAGATTGAATTGCTGAATAGTTTCAGGTAAGTTCAATTATGGTTCTCCCTCTGTGTCAAACATAGTCTCAGGATGGGGGCCTTCAGCCAACCTTTAGACTAGATTAGAAAGGATTGAGGAAGAGATAACAGGGAGAAAGAGGCAGCAAACATGAAGAGAAAGAATCTTGATACATCAGTGCGTAGACTGGATCCGGGTCAGGGAAGAGCTCTCATGCACAGAAAGAAGGTCAAAGGTGTCAAAAGATACAGGAGCTACACACAGAGGTTGTATAAGAATGTATTGGAAAGAAGGCCGCAGTTGCTTAAGTTTATGTAAAAGATTATGCAAATACGTTGTTACAGTCAGTTCCCTTATCCCCTTCCCTCAGTCGGGAAGGTTTCCTTTCTTCCTCCTATTGTAACATCTACCACTCTTTCCTTGTGCTCAGCTGCTACAGATAAGGAGCCACTTGTTTAAAACCTTACTTACCAGCAGGGACACATGAGAAGTTACCAAATCTCCCCCAGCATCCTCCTGAACTCCATCAGTGGGAAGATTTTTTATACTGTGGGCACAGCCCCCAGAGTGAGAGCATTGCATATATTACAACACTCTGGGGAGAGTGGAGACTACAAAGCTCTGAAACCTGAATTAACTCCTTTTCTAGTGAACTAGGATGCCCCCAGACATGGATAGCCCATGTCTTGATTCTGGACACAAACTCCCAAATTCAAGATTATGTATTTCCAGGGGGGAAATTATTATTTTTTTATTCCTGTAAAATCTTTAAACATTTTTTTTCAACAGAGTTCTTGGAATTTGTTCTAGGTTCTTAATACTGAACTCCTCAAGGTGAGTGAGTGCGGCTGGTCCAGGCCCCAAATATGTAACAAGCTAATGAGTGCAGTAAATCCAAGTATATCTTCTTAGAATTGTGCAACTACCGTATTGACTGGATATTTATTATAATTGAAATGCTAAAAAGGCAAAGAAGTACACTAAAACTTCATCATAATGACTCAATAGCATAATTGCACTATCCATCCTAATGTGAAGAAATGCATACAATTTTGAATCATACCTAAATCTATGATGTCATTCCAGTGGAGGTTTCCCGTCAGTGACTGAAAGCAGAGATGAAAATCCAGAGGATAGAGGCTAGAGATTTTGTCATCACTCTCCCACTGACTACTTATATAAAACCTTGTATAAATTGCCTTATGTTCTCAAATGCAATTTTGAAACCTGTAAAATGAGGATATTTTTCAAATGAGTTTTAGTCTCCTCTAGTCCTACCATCATATGAGGTTACTATTCCATTTTACTGATGAGGAGACAGAAATAGAGAAGAGAGATGTTCACACAATGATGTGCAGCTGAGTTTTCAGGCTGCCATTGTAGAGGGCATTTTTTTTTTTTTTTTGAGGAAGATTAACCCTGAGTTAACATCTGCCACCAATCCTCCTCTTTTTGCTGAGGAAGAATGGCCCTGAGCTAACATCTGTGCCCATCTTCCTCTACTTTATATGTGGGACATCTGCCACAGCATGGCTTGACAAGAGGTGTGTAGGGCTGCACCCAGGATCTGAAGTGGCGAACCCCGGGCCGCTGAAGTGGAATGTGTGAACTTAACCACTGTGCCACTGGGCAAATCCATGTAGAGGATTTTCCATGCGTGAAGGAGATTGATCTTGCATACCCAGAAGGATACATCAGTGTCGTGATTCATTCACTGATGAGTTAAATAAATATGCACTGACCATCTACTATGTGTCAGGCACTCTTTTAGGCACTGTCCATATAGTAGTAAACAGATTAGTTAAATGCCTTTTCTCTAGTAAGAAGAGGACAAAAGACAGAATAAGTGTATAGATCACAACGTGAGCTGTGTTGAAGCATAAAGCTGGGAAAAGGGGTTGATGGTGATAGTAACGTTTCACAATTCTAAGTAACATAGACAGAGGAACTGTCACTAAGAATGTGATATTTAAGTAAGGGTTAGGGGATGAGGAAGCAAGCTATGTGGAATTGGGAGTGGAGTGATGCCTAGAGACCATTCCAGGCAGAGGGAACAGCAAATGCAAAGACACTGAAGCTGAAGCCTGTATGGTGTTGTCAAGGAAAATGCAAGTTTCACAGAAACAAAGGTGTGGGCAAAATTGAGAAAATTCAGACTTCCACAAACTTACAATTCAGAGAGTTATCATCCAACAAGATAAACACCAAAAGAGGTTCTCAGACAGAGGCTGGTGATCAGGATAGCCCACAGCTGCCATTTCATTTAAGCAGCCGTATTTAAATCAACTCAATAACTTGTTTTGTTTTGTATACCAAAACAACGCTACAGACAAAACAAGCACATTACCGGATTATCAATAGTTAATTTGTTTAATTTACTGATAATACATAAATATACTTGCATGCCTTCTCAGTCCTTCTAACAAGTTATGATAATCACTCTCAGATATTTAAGGATCTCAAATACACAAAGAAAACAGAGGAAATAAGTGTTTTATTTCCTTCAAGTAGTTATCAGTTAGATTAGATGAAAAGGGAGTAACAACATACACAAATGAAAGAATAGAGATGAAATCTTTTTAATAGCTGTTTTCTATTTATATATATTTAGAAAATCTAAGTTCACAGTGGGAAACTCTTGTCAGGAAATGAGAATACCTACAAGTATTTGCAAATATTGCTTTAGTGCTCTCTTGGATCTAGCGCCGCTGTGGAAATTCCAATTTCAATATGATTATTATCACTGTGTAAGTGATACAGTTTTACTCTTCCGAAATTTTAGAATGTTTGCCTTGACTTTGATAGTGATTTGACAATAATTAATTGTCTCTGTAATATTGTAATTCTTTAAAAAATACTATCTTCAATATACCATTTGCCCTATAAATCTGTTGTTTAATGTTTTATTTTAATTTTTGAAATTATTGGTCGTTATTTATCCAAATATTATACCTTCTCATCTGTTACTTCTTCTAAAATGTATTATACATATTTTTGACAATTCTACACTAATCCTCTAACATATCCAAAATTTTTTTCATTTTCTTATATTTATTCATTATTGGTAACTTCTTAATTGCTTTATGACCTGTTATGTAGCAGTTTTTGTGTGTATTTGTGCTGGAAATATTTTATAATTTTATGTGCAGTGTTAAATATTAATTAGAGCAAGTCTACTGTCTTTTTCCAAATATTCTATCTATGAATTTAATTCTATAGGAGTTGCATTAGTTTCCTATTGCTACCACAATAAATTATCACAAATTTAGAGGCTTAAACAAATTTATTTATTTAAGAAATTTATAATAAACTACTTATAGTTTTGTAGGTTAGAAATTCAAAACATAAGTCACATAGCTAACATCAAGATGTCAATAGGGTAGGATTCTTTTCTGGAAGCTTTAGAGGTGAATCTTTTTTCTTTACTTCTTCAGCTTCAGGAGGCTGCCCACATTCCTTGGCTCATGGACTCCTTCCATCTTCAAGGCTGGCAGTGGCTGGTGTCTTAGTCCCTTTGGATTGCTATACCAGAATACTATAAATTAGGAGGCTGATGAACAAGAGATTTATTTCTCATGATTCTAGGGGCTGGGAAGTCCAAGATCAAGGCACAAGAAGATTCAGTGTCTCCTGAGAACTCACATCCTGTTTCATAGATGACAGCCTTCTTACTGTGTCCTCACGTGACAAAAGGGGCCAGGGAACTCTGGCTTCTCCTTTAAAAAGGCATTAATTCCATTCATGAGGGCTCCACTTTTATGACCTAATCACCTCTTACAAGCCCCACCTCTAAATATCATCACATGGGGCATTGGATTTCAACATATGAATTTTGGACGGACACAAACATTGTCTTTAGCAGCTTGTCAAGTGTTTCTCACATTCTCCTACATTCTTTTCTGCTGCTCCTCATTTCCGCTTTTAAGGACCTTTATTATTACATTGAACCCACTTAGATAATCCGGAATAATCTGTTTTAAGGTCAGATGATTATAAACCCTAATTCTATCTGCAACCTAAATTCTCTTTTACCATGTAAAGTAGTACATTCACAGGTTCCTGAGGCTAGGATGTGGACATATTTGGGGGACTGTGATATTGTGATTTACAATAAGAAATATATATTTGGTCTTCATCCTCATTTCTAGCACAGAGCTCCCCAAACCTTTGGAAGTTTTTGTGATGGGAGCAATAAAGGCGTCTCTTATTATGTTAATGAGATGAGTTTCGGACCACACCCCAGGATGGGGGCTGGTTGTCAGGGGAATCAAATATGAATAGAAGGTTGGAACCTTCAGTCCCCTCCCCCTGATTTCCAGGGAGGGGAGAGAGGCGGAAGGTTGAGGCAATCACCAATGGCCAATGATTTAATCAACTGTGCCAGTGTAATGAAGCCTCCATAAAAACTCAAAGGACAGGGTTTGGAAAGCTTCCAGGTTTGCGAACCTGTGGAGTTTTGGGTAGAGTGGTGCGCTCAGAGAGGGCATGGAAGCTCTAAATCATTTCCCCATATATTGGCCTACACACCTCTTCTATCTGGCTGTTCCTGAGTCATATATATTATTTTATAATAAACTGGTGATCTAGTCAGTCAGTGGGTTTCCTGAGTTCTCAGAGCCACTCTAGCAAATTAATTGGACCCAAGACAAAGGTTGTGAGAACCTCTGATTTATAGCCAATCTGTCAGAAGTACAGGTAACAACCTGGACTTTCAGTTGGCATCCAGAGTTGCAGAGGGTCATTGGAACCTGCAATTTGTAGCCAGTAGATCAGAAGAGTGACTCAGGTCTCTTGAGGATTTGTGAGCTTGTTTTGCAGAAGAAAGAGAATGCCTTTGGGGAGGTTATGATCACCGGATGCCTGGCCCTCCACTGCCTTTGAAGCCCAGAAGTCAGATTGCCCCGGGGCTCATTGGAAGTGACAGTTTCTTTCTCTGAAGCTCCTCCTTCCAAGCTCCTTAGCTCTATAAAAACTCGGTGCGTTCTGTTCTTGGGGAGGCAGATTTGAGCAAACTCAGGCTCCCACCTACTTGTTTTGGCCAATTTGAGTAGATCTTTCTCTATCTCCAAGCACAGATGTCTCTTCAGTGTTTGACATGCTGTACATTGGGCAAGCAAACTTGAGATTAAGAGGTTTGATATCAGGATGTGGGGAAATCCCCCTTCCCCTACATTAGAGTTGGCTCCAGAACCTCATTAGGGGCCATTATTCTGTCTTAAAGATTTGTTTGTTTCTACTATACCTCACGTATAGTGTTTGTAGTGTTTTTCTCTTGTTGTGATATATATACATATATATATATGTATATGTATGTCTTAATGACAGGGATGCATTCTGAGAAATGTGTCCTTAGGAAATTTAATTGTTGTGTGAACATCAGAGTGCACTTACACAAACTTAGGTGCTCTAGCCTACTACACACCTAGGCTATATGGTACAAATCTTATGGGACACCATTGTGTATGTGCTTGATCACTGATTGAAACATCATTGTGTGGTGGATTTACAATGGAAATTCATTCTCAAAAATTCTGCTTTTGATATAATGTGTATCTTTCCAGGAAAAAATGATGTCTATTTTAGTATTTATTTGATTTTCCTTGATTTCTGGGGAACTTTCCAAATGTAACAATTTAAATTAATTTGTCGGCTTAGGATTTTTACTGGACTATAAATGGAGGTAAGAGACTTAGCTATAGTTCTAGATTGCATATTTAAATCTTGGCTTTACTACATAGTAACTCCATAACTTTGGGCATTTACTTAACTTCTCAATTATATAGTTCCCGCACAATATTGAAGTAAAGCCTCTTAATTTCATAATTTTGTTTTTTAAATTTTTTTCAGTTATAGAATTTCCATTTTAATCTTTCAAAAATGTTCCAATTTCTTTCTGAGCATTTCAATCTTATCTTTCATTTTCTTGAATGTGTTTAATCATAGTTATTTATAAAGATTTTTGAAAACTCTGTTATTGTATCCCCTATGTTTATTCTTCTGTTTTTCTTTCTTTGTTTGATGTTTATTTTTGTTTTATGTAACATCTATTTGCTTCTTTCCCTGCTTAGTTAGACTAATGCCGAATATTTTTTGTAAAATAAAGTAGAAATAATTTTAGGCCTAGGATAATGCTATCTAACGTTATTCCAGTTCAGAGGATTTATATTTTACTTCTAGCAGATGGCTATTGGGCCTAATAATCTCAGATATCCTTAATCAAATCATGATTTGAGATTATTTGAACATATATCAGTCACTCTGTGAATGTATCTATTTCTGATTCATCTTTACATGTGAGGAAGATACCTATGGGATCCCATCCCATAGTCTGGGTTGTTTCTAGGACCTTCCCAGTTCTAGTTCATTTTAATTCCGTAGTCCCTTTGTTCTATTTAGGGCTTTACTAAATTGGAAGACACTCATCCTCGTTGTTTATCTAAGCTCAGCTAGCCATCAGAGGGAGAGTCAGGGTTTCCTTGATCCTGTCCCTCTTGAGACTCCCTTAGGCCCTCTCTGTTCCCGTGGAAATTCCCACTGTCTCATCCTGAGCAACTTTTGTCCCTTAGGCCCACAGGTCCCTACTTCTTAATGCAACATTAGTAACTATGGTTCCCCCAGGCTTCCAGGGCCCCAATACAATCAGAAAAAAATGGCAAGCTTCTTTTATCACAGATGGATAAACTGATAACCTTCTATACCTCTTAGGAAACATCATCTTAAACTTGAGCACTTTATGAGCAAGAAGGCAAAGTAATGAAAGTTCATTAAGTCATGGGGAAACAGAAGCGGCATTGAGACTTGAATAAGTTTGTTGTGGGGTAGAACAGCAAAGTTGGGTGGGAAAACAATTGTCAATTTGTTAATGGAAAGAAGGGAAGAAAATGTGGGCCAAAGAAAAGAGATTGGCTTTGGGTAGTTGGAGATATGGGATTCTGGTTAGCTGAAAAGTGAGTGAATTTTGTAAGGGAAATAAAAGAGTGATCCGACAACTGGAGATGAGATGTGGTTGGCTATTGAAAGTAAACAGGCAGAGTATTTGAACAGAGTGTTGAGAAAGAGGCTTGAACTCTTATGTAATGGAAGGAAAGAATGTCTGTAGTTTGGTGAAGAAGGGTGACGACAACATGCTTTCAGGTCAGAAATGGTAAAGCTATGAGAGAGGCATCTGTGAGGTTTAAGCCTGGGAACAAAAAGTGAGGAGGAAGTGGCATGGGGGCAAAACCAAGTATAAATCTACCTCTCTTTTTTCATACATGAGGAAGAAGGATTTTATAAGTAATGGCAATGGATTTCCTTTTATTCTGAGAGCAATAGGAAGCAACCAGCACATTTGAAGCACAGGAATATCTTTACTTGCCCATGTCTTTTAGAATTCAGTATCTGCAATAAGGAAATTGATTTGAGCAGAATGGCAGATGAGAGGAAAGAATGAAGTGAGTCAAGAAGCTACTTAAATAGCATAGAAGAGAAATCGTGACAGTGGTAAAGAGCTGAAGTTAATAAATTAAAATACTTCAGACATAGAAACAAAAGTACGTGTTGATGAATTGGATAGGGGTAAAAAGATTTGAATAATTAAGGACAATACCTAGTTTTGACCAATGGTACGGCAAGAGTTACATTTATTACTATGGAAATATTAAGGCAGGTATCAAGAATTCATTTTTGGCCATGTGATGTTTGCTGTGCCTTTTGTATATGCAATCAAAGATATACAGTAGACTGTTGGATACACCAGTTTGAAGATCAGTAGAAAGGTCAAGGATGGGGATGCACAGTGAAGTTACCACTGTATAGGTAGTTTTTAAAGCTACATTATTAGATAAAATATCTTAGGAAAAGAGTGTAGTTATATAAAATAAATAAAAGAAGAAGTAACACCTGGGGTACTTATGACAACATTTAGAAATCTGGCAGTGGAAGAAAACCCAATGAAGATTTAAAAAAGAGAGAGAGAGAGAGAGTGAAAGATCCTCTAGTGAGATAGGAGGGAAAAAAAGGACGTGTGCTTTCAAAAATATGTGGGGAAAAGCATGTTCAAATGAGAAAATAGTAAACTTTTCACATGTTACTGAGAGTTGTATTATGATAAGGGCAGAGATTTTTTAGATTTGGTGACTTAGAGATCATTAATTAACTTGACTAGAGCTATTTCAGCTGCAGCTGGGTGTTGGGTAGGATGCCAGATTAAAAGGACATGAGGTGAGGTGAGGAAAAAGATTATGCACCCCATTGTGTTCTTGCAATCCTTTTTCACATAATTTTTAGAAAATTCCAATTGATTCACAGTCCTTGAAGGATGATATTATTCATTCACTTATTTTCAGGCCTTGTCTCTAGAATATGTACACATTCCTATGTCCAAATTTTAGTCTCTCAACTCTCACCACAGGAAGTTCACTTGTGTTTCACTGTGTTATAAGGTCACAAGCCAAAGGTCTAGCTTGGAAGTTTCTCCTCTCCACTTCTGCTTCACATGGGGCTCACTTCCTCTTCTCAAGGATGCTTCCATCTGCCATTGTAATTGAGTAGCTGCCATGATGTTAGAGGACCATCTCTGTCAGTTAAAAAAAGTCACAAAATGCAGCTGATTGTCTTCTTTCTTCCTAACCCTTTGTGGACCACCACAACTTCCTAAGGTGGCCTTCTTGTTGCAGATATTCTCACAACACTCCTCCCTTCACTCGCTTCTCTGACCAGCAAAAGCTTTTCCTTTCAAGACCTGCCTCCCTCAGTTTTATTCTAGGCTTATCTTTTTGGTGAAACACTACAGAAAAGTGAGAGGACAGCTCATGTTCAGTTAAAACTTGGAGGCATTTGCAGGAGAGGACAAGAATATTACTCACAGAAGCCTGGCGAAAATGCTCTGCAGTCCGAGTGAGAAGAATTATATCTACCACTCTAATTTCTAATTTGTGCTACTGGGTCATTTCAGTATAGAACTGAGGTTAGTTTCTGAACATAGAACGAAAATATTTCAGTAGAAGTTAATAGAAGCTTTAGAAGCAAGGGCTTGAATTCTAATCATAAGCTTTCTTTAGTTTGCTCACAGGCATTTCTGAACCTCAGACCATTCATATATCACACAGTCACTGTTGATCTCAGGTAGATATTTAGTGGTTCAAATATGATAAAAAAATATATAAATAATTTTAAGATGTCTAAAAGTACTTTTAGATACTAGGATATGATTATGACTAATGAATAAACTTAAGGAATTGGATAATAGTATCTGTTTTTTTAAACTATGTAGAGACCTCCATTAATAGCCAAATTTTCTTATGAAAGAATCATCGAGTCATGAGGAATAAGGGACAGATGGTTAAATGACAGGGGCTTTAGTAACAGACCTAGGATGTTGTACTGCTGTTGCAACAGGAGGAAAGCATGGCTGTAAAAGAATAGATTAGTAAAACACTGAGGTAATTAAGTATCTGAAGGAACTGATTTAGTTGATTGTTTTAATATCGCTGTGGTGTTAGGGACAGCACGTGATGCTAGGCATATGGCTAGAGCTTCAATCTCTGAGTATGCTTGTCACATAGCTGCAGAAGCTGGATAGGTGAGACATCCACTATTCTGGAAAATGTCCATCTAAATGAGCAGAGACCTGAAATTGATATTTAGTAAAGCTATTGTACGTATGTGACTTTGGGCAAAGCCTTTAAGTCTCTAAGCCTCGGTTTACTTATCTATAATGTGCCTTTCTTTGATGTCATTCAGTTATTTTAAGTTATAGATATGGGAAGTAAAACATAAAAATTCAAATTGTAAGTGGACTATGGTAAATATTTTCATATATTGTTTAATTTGATTATATACAGTATTGTGAGATATGGTTTATTCCCGTTGTAATTAAATACATTAAAACAATGAGCAAAGGAGCAAGAACAAGAAAGTCAAGAGAATGGCACCAGATTGTTGCAATTATAATGGGTCACTGTATCACAGTCTAGGGGTGGGCTAAGTTCAATCTAATACCCTGGGGATCATGTGGCTGATATTTTTATTGTGTCTGTCAGAGATGGCCCAATGCCGTGTCCACAGATGGGAGAATTCGAAATCCAGTTGTAAGTTTTAGTGACAACAAAAGGGAAGTTCCAGGATCAACAAGGTTGATACAGCTCACAAATCAATTGTATCCCTGGAACAAATTATAACATTCACTTAAGTAAAATTCTGGCTTCATTGCAGTGCAGGTACACGTAAATGAATCTTGGTGTAGAACGTGAAAGAGAAACCAAACTCCAGACACCTAAGATTTAGTAAATGAGGTAAGTGCTATTTACTCATGGATGGGTGCACTTCTGATTGCATAAATTTCTGATAAGAAATTTTGAGGGCTGATTTATCTACCTCTCTAATTACTAACCACACTCAGTGAATACGCAATGCTTTTTGAAGTATCTATACATATGCTGTGACATGACTCGATTAATCTTGTGGGTTTTCTCTATTGGAGCAAACTAATGCCAAGCATTTATTGACTGAGTTTTTTCTGACATTCATTCTAAAAGGTTTCCACCAAGATTCCTTAACAAATGTAAAAGAATTCTCGACATGGAGAGGTCAGGGTCTTGCAAAATATTCTTACTTAACATTATACACAAAAATAGTGGCAAGTAAATGATGAATCTAGAAGTACATAGAAACAAACAATCCTATCCAAATAGCAATAGAAAACAGGAGCATACTTTATAAACTTAGGGGAAGGAAAAGCAACTTATTAAGGACTCAGAACTCAGAATCGATAGGAAAAAAAAGTTGGCATATAACTATATAATAACCATAAACCATTTTGAGTCTTAAACAGTAATATATTAAAAGAAGTTAGCAATTCTGGATAATTTTTCAAAGTCATTCTCCAAATTGTACATATAATGTCTCTACAAAGCAGTAAGTGTTAAGAAAAAACTTAACAGAGAGACATGTTACTATCTTCTCAATATTTGTGTGTTTTTCTTCCTCCTAGGAGTCTACATATTTATGTGAGAAAATGGCCGCTTGGGACAGCCTCATGACAATCTCTAATGCCAGTATTCGACATTCTCCTTCATTCTACCTCACTGGAATTCCTGGCTATGAGAATCTTCATCACTTTATATCCATTCCCTTTTGTGCATTCTACCTGATTGGAATAGTGGGCAACTGCACAATTCTTCACATCATCCACACTGACAAGGGTCTCCACGAGCCCATGTACTACTTCCTGGCCATGCTGTCCTTCACTGACATAGGCATGTCCATCTCCACCCTGCCCACTGTACTGAAAATCTTATGGTTTGAGGCCAGAGAGATTGAAGTGAATGCTTGTGTAGCCCAGATGTATTTTATTCATACTTTTTCTCTGATGGAGTCAGCTGTGCTCCTAGCCATGGCTTTTGATCGGTATATTGCCATTTGCGATCCTTTGAGGTATTCCAGCAAACTTACCCCACAACGCATTATCTATATAGGAATCTTCATTGTAATCAGATGCTCCATTGTCCTCCCTGTTGTTCTTGCTCGTATTCCCACATTTTCCTTCTGTCACTCCCATGTTCTTTCCCACTCTTTCTGCTTGCATCAAGATGTCATTCGTTTGGCCTGTACTGACATCTCATTCAACATTTCGTATGACTTGTTTGTTGTTGCATTTTATTGGGGTATAGATTCTCTAGGAATATTTTTGTCTTATGCTTTTATCCTCCACTCTGTGCTAGGCATTGCATCCCAGGGAGGGAAGCTCAAAGCCCTCAATACGTGTGCCTCCCACATTTGTGCTGTGCTCATTCTGTACGTGCCAATGATAGGGCTCTCCTTAGCGCATCGCTTTGCAAAACACTCCTCCCCCATTATCCACATAACCATGGCCAATATTTACCTGTTAGTTCCACCAGTACTCAACCCAATTATTTATAGCATCAAGACAAAGCAGATTCGCCAAGGCTTCCTAAGGATATTATCAGCCAAAAGAGTTGGGCTTGCTCACACTTAGAAGGCATAAGATTCCCTATTATTTTGACCTTTGCATCAATTTTATTCATCCTGAAGATAACCTGTTCAGAACTTCTTGTATACATTTGGTGCATAATAGTTCCATGATATTTCACAAATTCAACTTGTCCCTTCAAGAAAAAATTTGCAATTTTTTGTATCATTATTTCTTAGCTTTAAAGTACCTCAAAATCCTAGTGCCAGGATGTTCAGAGAGAGGAAATTTATTTCATTCAAGTAATTTATGGAGATATTTTCCACTCAGGTTTGAAGAGAAGTCCAATTTTTCATATTAAAACTAAGACTTAGAGAAGTTAGTTACTATTCAAAAGTGACAGAAATAATATGTAGCAGAGTTGGCACTGGTAACTTAGCACATTTTATTTCCATTTAGGCAAAGTAGATCTCATTCTCCAGACTTTGAGCCAAATCATAATTAAATGGATGCTTGATTTTAGAGATGGGATAACTGAAAAGATTGCATATCTGTGTTTCCTTTACTTCTATTAGAGTCAATTTCAGAAAAAGCTTGGGCAACAAATGCAAAGAATTAGTTTTCTCTCATGGAGAAAACTCACAAGACAAATCAAGACTTCATACCAAAGGGTCTGTATACTCATCCTGAAATGGGGTAAAAAAATATATACCAAAATCCCTTGGTTAGTGGCAAGCAAACGGCAAGCAATAGGATATATTGGAGTATATAAGGACGCCATTTGGTGTAAACCTAATTCTACTTGACCTTGTTTTTCCAAAAGGGCCTCATATGGCCATTGAGCATGCATTGTATATCTGCTTTAAGCATTTGCTATGTCCCTAAGACAAGAAAGATAAAGGTGCAAATTCCCCCACATTGGCGTTTCCTTGAGGATGAACATCTCTCCCTAGGTTAGCAATCGATGCTGCGCTCACCCTGTGACCACCCAGCTGGAGACAACACATGGGCTACCTGCTGTGTCTGCTGAGACAGCAGACCTACTACCTGCTGTGTCCATCAATCGCTGTGCCAAAAGAGCAATCGTGTGACTATTGTAAAAGTGACATTTCAATCATATGTGATGCATGCTCTTTCATGCTATAGAACCCCACTGTACATTTCACTTCTTTAGTGCTCTTCCTTTCTTGGAGAAGGAAGGCCCTGGGCTGAACTAGTCCTCAGATCTGGCTCATAATAAACTCACCCCAGTGTTCATTTATAGATTGGTTATGGATTATTTTCACCAAATTAGTGTATACTTCTATTAGGCAGAATATTTCATGTGCAGAACTTTAAACAAATTAGAGCAAGAGAGATGCCAAAATGTCACCACGAACTGTGACTGCCCACAAGTCTTACTATCTAACACGATTCCCTAGGAAATAAGGGGAAAAGAACAAACTAATTTTCAATACTCAAGCTTCTTAAAGTTTACATTCTAATGGGAGAATTGAAATGGGTCTGGGATAATTAGAGGGTTCAAAGAGAACCCAAACTAATTATTTTTGTACAACACTATTTTAAATCACACCCTCCCTCCCGTAAAAAACGCTGCTTACCTTGGTTAAATAACAGGAAGCTGAAAAATGTACACAAACACATCTTATAGAATATTATGGCTAGGATAACCTGAAAAGAATGAAGAATATAGAAAACAATGAAAAGAATTAAAAACCATAATAACTATGATTTATGAAAATCATTTAAGGAGTAAACTTATCTCAAAAAACAGAATAAAGAAATAGACAACAAACTTTTCGGTTCCAAATGAATTTAAAAGAGCAAAAATCAAGACCAGCCTGGTGGTGTAGTGGTTAAGTTCACACACTCTGCTTTGGTGTCCCAGGGTTTGCCAGTTCAGATCTTGGGCACAGACCTAGCACCATTATAAGCCATGCTGCAGCAGGTGTCCCACATATAAAATAAAGGAAGATGGGCACAGATGTTAGCTCAGGGCCAATCTTCCTCCAAAAAACCAAAAAAGTATCAAAACTCTATGAAAATATACTTTAAACATGGAATGAGATAGGAAAGTAGAATTATAGTAAAAGAGTCCAGTTAGTGCTAGAGAATAAACCAAAAAGAATAAATAAATACATTCAGTTATGGCTTATAGATGACAAAGACATTATTTCTTCCATTCTGACTATGTGGTCTCATTTTCCACAACAGTCCAAGCTCCAGGGCAAATCATAGGTGGTTCCCATGTACTTTGCTCTATGTGCATTGCCACTTAAGGAATTTATTCAACTTTTCTTTGTAAAAGAGACCTCTTATCTCCTTCTTTTCTGAGCTGATTTTCTCCCTGTCTTCTCCTTACCCTTCTTCAGTCCCAGTTTTTTCTCATTGTCACATATAGAAAAATGAAGTCTACAAAGACTTATCTGAAGCATTCTGTCTTACACTTGGGCAACTGGCTTCTTTGTGGTGACTCCTCATTTTGGGGGGAGAAAAAGGACTTTTGGCCTGATTAACCAAAAAATGGGCATGAGGCTTCTTGCAAGAAAACAATGAAGAAAAGATTACGTATAGTAAACTTCAACATGTAATAAACTTACAGATAATGATAGCAACGATGATGAACACAGAAACAGAGAGAGAATGGGACAGAGAGAAGTGTACATGTAAGTGAAGTAGACATTTCTGCTTTGCATTAATTAAGGTTCTGTCAGTAAACAGATGCCATGCTCAAACTGGACAATGAGAATTTGATAAGGGGGTCAGGAGCCATTGAAAATATGTGGGCAGGATTTAGGAAAACCAAGAAGGAAGAATACATATTTACATATGTGTATATTCCAGTTGGGAGTTTGCTGCCATCACTAGGCCTGAAGTGGCAAAGGAAAAAGAATTTACTAGAACTCAGAAAGGGCAACATGTGGAGAAGGACACTTGTTGAGAGATGCAGCCACCATGAGGAAGCCCAAATGAAGGCTTGGTGGGGAGTCCGGGGAGTAAACATCCCAACTTTATGTTCTTCTGTATTTCTGTTCCCTGTCAAGGAAGGTTTGACCAAGTCAAACCAGAAGCCAGAGAGCAAAAGGACCTGTTGATGCAATCCATTATGGTCAGCACACAGAGCAAGGTAGATGTGGAAAATAGACTAAGCTTGCCCTTCTTCCAGAAGACACTCTGATTTTCATATTTTTATCCACTCTCGGGTTTTGTGGTCTAGGTAGTGCTCTATCCACACCTCTTAATGTGGATATTTGCCCATCACATTCTCCCCATCCTAGTGAATCATTTAAAATTGAGCTTATGACCTAAGGTTTCTCAAAGAATTGACAGTGGCGAAATAGTTTTCTTTTTAAATTTCCTTTCTTTGTATACCTGAGAAATATATAGACCATATGACAAAAGAGTATGGTTGCATTGACTAATGATAATCCTCTAAGTTTGGGATCCTTGATCATATCAAACTTAGATGACGTCAAGGTGATTTAAACTAATATTGTAGGAATTAAGGTATAAGGAGAATTCTGAGGCATTCAGTGCCAGTGAAGACAGTAAGTTCAAAACATTTCCCTGGTAATTTCATAAGGAGACCTCTGAAGATGGAGTTGTGAGGGTCTTTCTAGTGGTAAGGTACAAATAGCCTCTTGTTTTCATAGACTATCAGTGGATGGTGAATTTGTGTAGTAATGGAGTCAATTTTCTTCATGAGAATTACTACTTCTATTAAGGTCACCAATTCCTAAAAAAAGCCAATTCTCAATTGAATGTATTAAACATAAGTGTATGAATATTGGTAAGTTATAACATGTAAGCAATAAACAATATCTGAGCTGAGTGAATGGATGATAGAGTCGTTAGGTGTTATAATTAAACCAATATTGCAGAGATCAAAACCAGAGTTGGAAAAATTAACAGCTGACTATATTATTTAAAGCAATTTCTGTACTAAATAGGACTGAAATTACAAATGGAGCTTCCACCCTGATGAGAGATTTTTTATCATTTAGTAGTCCACATGCCAACCCTGCTGCATGGCTCAGTCAATATTACACATCTAGAAGTCAGCATTGTCGACAGGTAGGGAATTTCATTCATTGAGTAAAAGCTTTGATTTATAATCAGATCAAATGCATCTAATCTGTTTTACGAGGAAGAACTCTACAGCACAGTGAAGAAAGCATCACTCTAGAGAAACAAATCTGAGTGATAAAATTGCCTTTTTTGTATGATTTTTTTAACAGAGTTTATTTTTTAGAGCCATTTTAGTTTCACAGCAATACTGAGTGGAAGGTATAGAGATTTTCCATATACATACTCCGTATTATATGGTTTTGAGGGAGGCAAATCTCATAACTGAGTCTCATTTTTATCCAGTGTATAATAATAGAACTGAACCAGAGTCACTTCCAGCTCTTACCTTATAGACTCTATGTCCCTCTACAGTTTAAGTCCTTAATAAATCTTTGTCATTGGCTACACAATGTCTAAAATTTTTTAAAACCCTATCACATTCTGGATACAAACTAATATTTCGTCTTCTGTTTCACTACATCATTTGTTCCAGACGTTGAGGCAATACATGTTTGAGAATCTTTACAGCCTTCTTGCCCCTGTGTTCCCAGACTGCAATGTTCTACTGCAATCTGAGTGGTGTGTGGGAAGGACCATAAACTGCAATGGTGGCACTGACAGGGTTACATGCACAGTCCTGCCTTTATCCTGGGTCCTCATCTCTCTAAGGACTGGAGGAAGATTTATTAACTCATCCTTCTGGCTCTGAGCATTAAAACCATCTCCTATCACAAGAGGAGCTGTTCTACCAAGTACGTGAAAACTGGGAAAGAGAGGAAGATGGACACCCAAAATGTGAGAAGGAAAACCAGGAGACTGGTTCAAGAAGGGATAGGTTTTCACTCCATCACAGGAGATAATTTTCACCAAAATATCTTTACTGTTCATGTCCATGCTTGTAGGATTCTAGCCAGACTCAGACCTTTCATATAGGCCTTGCCGAAGATTCATTGTAGGCGGTCTCTTCTCCATCCATGGGTGTGATACTTATCACAGGGTGGAGGACTATTTTTTCAGATGTGACAGAAGGGGAATTCCAGAATAAGATTGGGGTTACACTAGACAAGCTTCCAATCTCTTCCAATCCCAAGTATCAGTGAACATTTAATTACAGCTCAGAGGTCTAAACTCTGCATTGTAAGTCCTCCAGACTTTTGAGTTTATAAACTCACTCCACAAACTCTATTCCCATCCTCTGAGGAATGGTGGAAGACATTGCAAAGCCGAGTGAATGAGTTTGAAATTATAGGATCAAGAACAGCAGTAGCTGGACAGTCAAAATGAACCAGTGTTACAATATGAAGTGTTTTGATATGATCAGCAGACCAGAAACCAATGACTATATGGAATATAGTGAATATTTATATGTGCTAACTTCAGGATACTAACGTGGCTGCTCAGATTCCTAGCTCACTGAAATTCCGAAGATATCATTCCTTTTGTTGGTGAGACTTCCCATTTTACCCTGGACTCAGGCTTTTTTTTTTTTTTTCCCACCCAAAATTGGCACTGAATAAAATGAAAGATATATACACAGGGTCATTGTACTTATCAGAGGAATTTTGGGGTCAGAGAAAAAGATTAAGAGGCCATTCACATCTCAGGCTATACTGAATCTTCACTGGGTGAAAAGAAGATGAAACTGATAAAATTCACTTCCCACCCTCAGCTTACTTAGGTCACTTTTGTGAAATGACCACACATGTTTTCTTCTATGGAGGATATTCCATAGTCTCTCCATATCTTCTTTCCTCCTTTATACTTGAAAGAATTATTATTGTTGTTGTCATCATCATTGTCATCTTCATCATCACCATCATCTTCACTGTTATTTTATGGTCATTATATCTAAGGCTCTATGCTAAGTACTTTACCCACAATGTTTACTTTAATCCTTAGTATAATCCTGTCAAATTGTTGTTATCTTCAGTTTACAGAGGAGGCAACTTTGGTACAGAGAGGAATAAGTCATTTGTCTAAAATTAAAAAGACAGCAAGCATTGGAACTAGAATATAACCTAGGTCAATATGAGAGCAGAATCAGAAAAACAGAGTCTGAACAAGGGAGATGATGGATAACTGTCTCCTTAAAACTTGAAGCTAAAGCCATTGAAATGACTGAAGGTGCTTCAGACTGGTCTCCAGATCAGAAATCTTCCAGTTTTCAATTAAACGTCATATTTACTCCTTCTTGGCAGTAGGTTTGAGAGGTTATAAAATCCGAGAAATGGTCTGAACTGACCAAGCAGTGAGGTGGAAAGAAGGCAGATTTCAAGTTTGGATTATGGATGAGAACTTCAAAAAGAATCAACAAAAGAAACAGATGATGTTAGAAATTCTGGGTATTGAAGGTAATAATGAGTCGAAGTGTAGAAAGAAGGGTGAAGTAGACAAGCAGGAATTTTGGGGAGGCAATAAGTCAGGCCGATTGAGGAAAATAGCAGGGCCATAATTATCAGTTCATATAGTGTATGCGTAGAATTTATTATAATACAAATAGCCAGAAAGACTGAATTTACCTCTGGAATTTACTTCTTTGATTTCTTGGTTATAGATATTTAATTTCCTAGACAATTCTAATTATTAAACATCCCAGGCAAATATCTTCTGCATTCGAAGTTTACCTACATTAAACTAGAGGAGATTGAAGGGGATTTGATGTTCCAAACGGCTGAATTAGACTTTACAAGACAGGAAGATGCCAATTTACAATGCGAACTAATTTATCCTGTGGATTCTAATTTTTCAAAACAGCATTTTGGTGAGCCTGGATGCGTGGCAAATGATGGATGGTGGGATTTTGACAGGCAGCCCAGTTTTCTTACTTCAGAGATATTTTTCTTGACCGCAGAAGAAGTGTCAGAATCTAGTGGGGGAGAAATATGTTTTCTCATTTGGTCTGAGCAGAAAACATTTGATGTCAAGATCAGATACCAATAGGCTTTTTCTGAGCATGAATTTTTTTTTGTTACTTTGTTTTCTCTTGTTTTTGCTTTCAATCATGAGTTTCTACTCTATCTTTCCACAACCTCTTTCTGTCTACTGTTTTACATTTTTTTGTAGAAAGAACCAGTCTCTAAATGATTGTTCAGCTCTGAATCTTTAAAATCAGTCAGACTCAATTACACTTTGCTTAAATTATATATTGTATTACAATAAGAGTATTACATATAAAATTATATATTTTATTAAAACTTTTAAAATTCATACATTGTTCTAAGTCTATCTTGTCTATCCTCTATTTAGCTCTTGGGGATACTGGTCCAAGACAAAATTGATATTAGAATTGACTATCTGTGTATACCAGCCCTGTTCCATCAACTATATAGTTGGAGATACGTTAGGAAGAGCAAGAACTGTGCTGACACAGACTCTCCCGAATTCTGTAAAGATAACTTGCATGATGATTTAATATTACTGAAAAAACTATGAAGCTCAGACAGATAAAGGCATTTCATGTAAATCACTGCAAAAGTCATTTGAAGAAAAAAAAAAAGGCCAGTGAAAGGCCAGTAATCTTGGCCAAGAAAGCTCCTGAAGAAACTATAAAATTAAAAACGTGGTTTAGAAGAGGTTGTGTGTATGCTGCTCACGGTAGTGTCTTTAGAAGAACATCTTCCATATTCAGATAGGATGTTGATGAGTCTGCATCTGGGATGCAGAAGGGAAGGTTGTTTTGTTTATAAAGCGAATATTTTACTTAACTGACAACACTCAGCAATGCAATAAAGAAAGAAAAGACAAATGTGGGGATGAATTTAGGAGTGATTATAGGTAAGGCCTGATGTTTTGTTTTGTCTTTTTCCTGACATAGGTGCTGATCTTTTCACTGCTGTCCCCAGTGGAGTCTGATTGTGAAACTGGATTGTGGTTTAACGGTAAATCCTATGGCAACGTTGAACTCCAGCAATTCCCTGTCCTCCACATTCTATCTCACAGGTATCCCTGGATATGAGGAATTTCACCACTGGATTTCCATCCCATTCTGTCTCCTCTTCCTCGCTGGAATAATGGGTAACTGCACCATTCTGCATATCGTGCGGACAAACCCCAGGCTCCATGAGCCCATGTACTACTTCCTGGCCATGCTTTCTCTCACTGACATGGGCATGTCTATGCCCACAATGATATCACTCTTCAGGGTGCTGTGGTCCATTTCCAGGGAGATTCAGTTCAATATTTGTGTGGTCCAAATGTTTTTCATTCACACTTTCTCCTTCACTGAATCATCTGTGCTCTTGGCCATGGCCCTTGACCGCTATGTGGCCATATGCCACCCTTTACAATATGCGACCATTCTCACCCCAAGACTCATCACTAAAATTGGAATTGCAGCCCTGCTTAGGAGTGGTTTTGCCATGATTCCACTTCTATCCCGACTGCCCTTTTTTCCCTTCTGCCGCTCCCACAAACTTTCTCATTCTTATTGTCTGCACCAGGACATGATCCGCCTTGCCTGTGCTGACACTAAGTTTAATGTTATATATGGATTGGTTCTGATCACTGTGCTGTGGGGCATGGACTCTCTGGGTATTTTTGTGTCTTATGTTTTCATTCTTAATTCGGTATTAAGAATTTCATCCCGTGCAGGGAGGTTTAAGGCTCTCAACACATGTGCATCTCACATCTGTGCTGTCCTCATTCTATATGTGCCTATGATTGGGCTATCTATTGTCCATCGTTTTGCCAAACACTCCTCCCCCCTCATCCACATCTTCATGGCTCATATCTACTTATTAGTCCCGCCTGTGCTCAACCCAATCATCTATAGTGTGAAGACAAAGCAGATCCGTGAAGGAATTCTCCACCTGCTTCTTCCCCCTAAAATCAGATCTACTGTGTTGTAGACATGTCCTCAAGACAATAATGGCATCAGTCTTAATGAGGAAAATACACAGTGAGTTGTCTGCTCTGGATATGTTGGCACCAGAGTTACTGATGAAAGACTACTTAAAAAGCAGAAAGAGAGCTAAGAGAACATTACGAAAAAGTCCTAAAGGAGAAAATTGCTGTCCACTGGGATTGTATAGCCTGCCTTAACGTGTACACAAACACTCATTCTGTCACAGTGCCCTGAACTTACAGGTGTTGTGTCTGAGCCAGAGTCTTAACTGCTGCAGGCTGTATAATTTGAGAAGCCCAATTCAAAGAAAAAGTTGCTGGGCCCTTTGCTGAAAATGCAAGGGAAAAAAGAGCTTTTATTTTTCTTCCGTGGTCTCTCTCTTAACCATTCACATATTTTTAATTTTCTCTTTTCTCTTGCTCTCTTTTGGGCATGGGGATACCTGTAGAGTAAGTGCAAACGTGCACAGGAACACAAGGTCCATGTCTTGTGAATTGGAGCACTGGTTATGGGTGTGGATAGGTTCAGGGTCAGGAGCATGCCAAGGATAAAAGGCAATAGCAGCAGTCTCTGGTCAGGGGTAAGGTAGCTAGTGGCCAAGAAATCATTCTGGGAAGATACGGAGGGTGCAGCCCGTGTGAATGTATATGAGTTGGGCTCCAACCCCCAGCACCTTCCTCATTTTCATATCAGTTTTCTATTACTGAACATAAATTCAAAGGCAAAATCGTTTAAAAGTTCAAGAGAGAATTAAACCCAAGTCACCACCTAGCATTATACCCTATTGGTCCCTCTTTTGAAAGCCTAATTTTAAGTACTGAACGGGTCACGCACTCACAAATAGCCCATCAGCATTAAATCAGCCTCTACACGTCCAACTTTTGAGATATATTGGTTATATACTATTTCTGGGGAAGAAAGATGGCAAAAGGACTGTGTAGGACCATACTTGCACAATGAGTTTTTTATTTTTCATAGAATAAGTAGATTTACTTGAAACATTTATGACACAATATTAACGTCTGCTTAAATTTATTGCTAAATTTACTCGTCTGGGTTCTATTACAAAATTTTATGTTAATTTTGCCTATTGTTATAACTCAAAATTTAATCATGATGTTAAATATCAATAAAAAGAATCGAAAGATTTAATGATTACATTGGAGATTAACTATGAATTTGAAATGGATTAGTACAGTAAAACGGAGGGAACAACTGAAAAAAAAAGGAAAACAAAGAGGTGAAATGATCTATCCTTGTCACTTTTCTTAGTAAATTTATACAGCTAGTACAACAGAAGTGTTCTAATTTGAGAGCCCTTATTCTTGAACAGAGAATTATACTGTCCCCCATATAATGATCTGGGATGGTGAGAGAATAAACTCCATCAATGGTGTTCTCTGACACAAAGCAAGACAACCAAATGTTGATGGAGACTCACAAGGTAAACAAGAAACCTTACTTTTGCCTGCCTTCATTTACCTGGGAGTCATGGCTGTGTGTTCATGTATCAGGGCCAGATTAGAAACTAGAATCCTCAGAGGCCTTGTGTCCTTTACACAACCGGCTCTAAGAGATTTTCTATTGAAAGCTCCTCCCTGGCAAAGAGCAATGCCCTCATAAGGACTGAGCAGATTGAGGCAGAACAGATAGGATTCCATCCTGGTCTTCAGGCTGGTGAGTCTTCCCTGTCTCCTCGCTCACAGTGCATCCTTGGGACACAGTGATGGATGAAGGGAAAGAAGAGGAATAGAAGAGGAAGAGAATAGACAGGGGATAAGTTTAGGGAAAAGAATAATGAAGCTTTGGGAAAGAATAGGATCACGTTTAGGAAGGGCCATATAATCCTAGTAAAAACATTTGGATTTCAGCGTGAATGCATTCAATGTTCATTTTAGAAAAATTAGCCTGCCTAATAGCTAAAGAATGATTGATAACTAGTATGTTTGGAACATGGTTCAAAATGTTCTAAAAGAATTTTCTGTTCTGAAACCAAGGGTTTAATTTTTAAGAGTTTGTTTACTCTTATTATTTCTGTATTTCAGATGAAAAAAGTGAGGTATAGAGATTCTAAAGTTCTTCTGCAATCTCATACAGCTAATCAATAATATTTTTTAATTTACTTTCCCTCAACTCTAGAGTGAATATGTTTGAAGCTAGGCTTTGACACAATTAGTCTGACTGTACAGCTCATGCCATCTAGCACTAAGAAGCCTTGTGCCATAATCAACCCAAAATTGATGTTTGTACCATCCCAGTTAGGATGGAGGCAAGTGTACTGATTTTAATCAGATTTTTAGAAATAGAATCAATAGCATTTTTCTTTAAATTGGTGGAAAAGGGAAAAGAATGATGCTCATATTTCTGAATTGGCCAAATCACTGAATGATAACGACATTTACTAAGATGGACGACAGCAAAAGTAAGATAAAGTTAGAATGGAAGTTTAGAAGTAGGGTTGGGATTTCAATTTTAAAAATATTTTATTTGTAATATTTTTGTGAAAGAAAAAATGGTGGTAATGTCCAGGAGGAATTCGGTTATGTAAATCTGAATTTGTGACTAGCAGATGTAGATCTGAGGTCTAGTGACATTTATTTAAGAGTCTTCATTAAAAGATTGCTATTAAAGCAATGGATGTAGATGAGATGGTTCATATACATTAAATTGAATGAGACATTACAGGAGCTAAAGCTGAAGTTTAAGAATCACTAATATTTAATGAATGGTCAGAACAGGTATCTTTAAAGAAGAATGAGGGGCCAGCCTGGTTAAGGTCACATGATCTGCTTCAGCAGCCGGGAGTTCACCAGTTTGGATACCGGGTATGGACCCCACACACCGCCCATCAAGCCATGCTGTGGCAGGCATCCCACATGTAAAGCAGAGGAAGATGGGAAGAGATGTTAGCTTAGGGCCAGTCTTCCTCAGCAAAAAGAGGAGGATTGGCAGTGGATTTAGCTCAGGGCTAATCTTCCTCAAAAAAAAAAAAAGGTAAAAAACAGTAAAGAAAAAATAAGTAAAGAAAAATGAGAAGATGAAACCAGAGAGGTAAAAAGAATATCAGAAATGTTCAATATCACAGGCATTTATCTTTCTAGAGCTTACAAAATGCACTTATAGAATGCATTTTACAGTTACAGAATGTCAGAATGTGAGGCAATGGTGACATTTTATATGAAACTCTTTGATTTTGCTGTTGAGAAGGTCTATGTGTTTTGAACCAGAATGTCTTATAAGTTTGAGAAATTCTACTCTATATTAATTTTGAGTAGATTTCAAGATTAAATTGACATATTGATGTAGATCTTATTTCACTATTGGTGGGATAGTTCCATGAATTTATTCTTAGACATTTGTTTCCCTTGATCCTTGCTTATGAACACTGCATCAGATTATATATAACATTTTGCATAATTATACATTATTTTGCATAATTATGCATGTTTATGCATAACTGCACAAGCCTCAATTTTAAAATGTCTCAGAACAGTTTCTGACACATAGAAGACATGCAATAATATTTATTTAGTGCATGAAAAATGCATACATGCATGTAATTATTAACAATAAGTTTAGAAAACAAATTATATCTGGCCTAGGAAGTCTTTATAGACGTTAATCATTTTACTATTAATTCACACTTGATGCAATATACTCTACCAAGTGATGCTGGTGATGCAAAGATAAATACATATATTCTATCTGTCACTAAGGGATTCACAGTTTGTTGAATATTCACATGCATAAATAAACTACATATTAAGTGTGCAGCTCAATTAATTTTTTATAAACTGATCACTGTGATGTAGGTAGTATATAAATGAATAAACAGTCATCATCAGCACCCTAGAAGTCCCACTCATACTGACTGCCAATACTCCACAATGTAACAACTACCCTGACTTAGACTATGGATTAGTTTTTAACTTTTATATGAATGGTTGACTTCTTTCTCTCATCGTTATTTTGTAATATTCTTGCATGTTGCAGCATGCGGTTGTAGATTGTTATATGTACAGCATTTTACTGTGTCAGTATACCGAACTATATTTATTCTTTATGCTGTTGATGGACATTTTGTAAGTGGTTCACATTTTTAAATTTGATACAGACATGTAAACATAAGTCATACTTGTAATAATGCTGTGTTACAGATTGGTATTAGAGTTTGTAGGAACACAGAAGAAGGGATAGTCTATATGAGGTAATTCACCAGTGCCCTAAGAATACCTCTAAAATATATCTTGAAGGATGCTTTTAAAAACGTGTTTGATGGAACTTTCCATTATTGTTTACACACATTTGTCCATTAGAAGCTTGGACTTGACACTGATATTTTTACCAATTCAAATACAAGGGAGTCAAGAAGAAAATATCAAGGTGATTCTATTGTAACATCAAATGGATAGAACACCTGTGCGAAACAGTAAAACTTCAAGATGGTTTAAATACAAGATTGTAGGTTTCCTTGGTTTGGAAGATAACCAAGATTACGAACAACCCTTCTTTTAACATATTCATCTCACTATACTTTGCCCCTTTTAAATTTTTGTAATTCCTGAAGGCCTTGTCAACAGGTTCAAGACTATTCCTTTCTACTTTCATATAGCCATAGAGGTTATGTGCTGCCTTGGGGTTTTACAAAATTTAGCCTTTAACAATCATCTAAAAAAACTGTTTAAAGTCCACTGGAACATAAGGATTTATACAGCTGAGAAATCAGATCTTGTTCCTTTCCTCATATTCTTCATTTCCACTCCTTTTTCGTAATTTTGTCTATATTTGTGTTCCACTTGGTTGGTTCATACCATTTTCTGGCTACTTACTTAGTATTTATCCTCTGGACCATTGTAGGGTATGGTTATATGACCAGGGAGCCGTAATTTTCACTAATTTTATTTGCAGTCAATAATATAGTACCATCCTTTCCTCTTAGAAAAGCCAGAGAAGCAGCTTATTTCTACTCTTTAGGAATAAAATCTACATCTAGTACTTAAAGTAACTTTCCCATTAATTGAGAAACTCTTACATATGTATATACTGGAAAGAGAAAAACTTTGCACATTTTTTGCTGATTTCCACCCATGTGATTCCTAGAATCTTGCCTCCAATGAATGATTCCTACTTTCACTCCTCCTGTTATTCATTGTCATACCTTTTAAAAGTATTGACAACTCCATTGCAATCACATAATCTTATGGAAATAGCCTCTATTCCTACTGCAACTGCCACAGACTGTCTCTTGCTAACAGTCCCCTGCTCCTACCTAGTTTTGGTTCTCTTCACATTTACCATCCACACTCAACTGCTCCTTCCATAATCTTTTATCACAGGCACTCCTTTTCGTTTTCTTCCCTTTTATACCAATGTCTAGATAATACATCTTCTTGCTGAAATGAGGTTGTAATTTTTATTGCTGCTGTGGAATCTTCAAATGACCAGAAGAGATACTTTTTACTACTAAATAAGTACAGAAAGGAGTAAATAAATGCTTTGGAAATACTCCCCTCTCAAATGATACAAGTGAGCTACATCAAAACATGGAATAAGGGTTTAGGGAACTTGGAAAGTGATTGAATTATTATGCACCTAATTTAACAATGCTTTTTTTTTTTATCAGTCTAGTTTTTGGTTGACGTTTATCTTAAATTCCTAAAGTTGTAATTGACTCAGTTATCAATGAGAAATGCTACCATATTTTATTCAGATAGATGTTGTAAGTTTTAAAAAAACGTTGTGTATTTGTACACTGTGTGTGGAGTATTGTGTGTGTGTGTGTGTGGTACTTGTATATATATTATAGGTAAGTCATACATTACCTTTTCCTTTGCTTCCATTTTCCTTCTGTTTCCATTCAATACTGTTCTCCCTGTCTTGGTTTCCCAGAGCTTCCATGAAAACCATTTTAAACTTTGACAAGCCTCTTAACCTTTTTGATCCTTAGATCACTTATAGATAAAATATGGAATTTTAATATTCTCCTTGAAAGATTTTGTTTTGTTTTAATAACAGAGATGATTTTTGCAGTCTGATAAAAAGTCATGCAAATCATGGCAGCACCTCACTAATTGGTAGTTGATGCTGTGGTGTTACAATTATTCTCTATCTTATTTTGTAATAATATGACCAAATACTAACAAATGCATCAATTTTAATCCTTTCAAGTAATTTTTAATATTTTGGCATAAATTTGATGAATTTATTCTTTATTGAATAGTTATTATCCATCCCATGTGTTGATCTCTGTGTGTTGTCATTCAATCAACTGGAATTAATGGTCATCTCTATATTTAGAGGCTACCTGAACTTTAAATTGGTTGACATTGAAGGGGAGTTTGTTGGTGATGATTGTGACGATGAGAGAAGGTAGCTAATTAAGTATTCTTATACTATCTTTAGACCTCAAAAGCTACAGAAAACTATCCAGTGACCTGTAGATTAGGTGAGTTTATATTTCTGAAGACTTATTCATTACCAAATAGGATGTTCTTTCCCACTGGCGCCTAATTTCACCTCTTCTTTTTGTTGCTTGGAATCCTGGGAATGGAAACACACCACATCTGGATTGGCTTTCTCTTTTACGCTGTGTACCTGACTGCACTCATAGGGCACTTCAGTATTCTGTTTGTGACCCAGGCTGAGAGCAGTCTACACCAGCCTATGTTCCATTTTCTGGCCATGGTGGCTACCATTGACTTGGGTCTCTCCACAGCTACCATTCCTAATATTCTTGGGATGATCTGGTTCAACCACATGGAGATCATCTTTGAAGTTTGCTTCACCTAGATATTTTCCATTCGTAACTTCACACGTATGGAATCAATAGTCCTCTTGGCAATGGCTTATTACCATTACGTGGCCATCTGCAACCCGCTCCGATATAGCACCATCCTCACCAACAAGATTGTTTCTGTGATTGGTCTTGGTGTGTTAACGAGGGCATTTATTTTGTTGATTTCGTTTGCATTTCTCATTTTGTGATTGCTTTTCTGTGGAAATCATGACATTCCTCACGCCTACTGTGAGCACATGGGTCTCATTTGCCCTTCTTGTGCCAGCAACAAGATCAATATTATTTATGGCTTATGTGCAATTTGTAGTCTAGTGTTTAACATCATGGCCATTGCCTTTTCCTATGTTCAGATACTTTGCACTCTTTTCCATCTTCCCTCCTGTGAAACCTGACTCAAGTCCCTCAGCGCCTATGGTTCTCATGTGTTTGTAATTCTTGCTTTCTATACATCAGCTCTGTTTTCCTTTATGACACATCACTTTGGCCAAAATTTCCCCCATTATATCCACATACCCCTGGATAATCTTTATGCTATGCCTTCAGGGGAACCCAAATGAAGATATGGGCATTAACAGCATTAATTTAATGTATTAACATAGAGTAGAATTGCCCAGCAAAATATGAGTCTCATTATTTCTCTCTCTCTTTCAGGTTTATGTGTGTATGTATATATGTTTGTGTGTGTGTGTGCGTGTGTGTGTGTGTACCTCTTGCTCCCTGAACAAGAAGCTCAATTTTCTAGTGCAGGTATACTATATTTCATATGAAGCAAATGGTTAACCTGAAGTGAATCCCTTCAGTCTCAATATGTAACAGGTAAAAGTTTCCTGATATTTTTTACTTCTGAAAATGTATTTTCTTCACTCTCATAAATGATAGTTCAGCTGAGAATCAATTATGAAATTGATGATTATTTTTCTTCAGACTAGTAAAAAATGGTATTTAATTCTCAGCTCACGTTTTTGTTGCCTTTAAGAACATTGCATCTGGCTGTTTATCTTTCCTTTTTCAGCTTCTGAATTGTCTTACTCATATCTGCTCTTATTTTTCTCTATATCTTTGATCAATAGATATTTTAATACAGCTGGTGGGATGCAATTTTATATTACAAATTTATATTATAATTTTATATTTGCATATTATAATTACAAATTTATATTATAAATATCTTTATATTAGTCTGGTAATTATTTTGAATAAACTTTTGATGTATATATTTATAATTGCTTTCGTAATTAGTTATCATACATGATATCTTTTAATATAGCTCCCACACCCTATTTTCCAGTTTCTTCTTTTAAAAATCCTATAAATAATATTTTAGAAACTCTTAATTTATTCTCCATTGATCTACCTATAATTCACAGCCATTCGATTTTATTTTTTCACTCTTGTATGTTACATCTTTAGTGAATTATTCATTATTACTTGTAAAGTCTCTATAGTTACTTTTTAGGATTTCTACTTTTTTTGTATTCAACAATTATAAATCTTGGCTATAATAATTATTTCATGATACTTCAGTTTTAATTGGTTGTTTCTTTTTACTCAATTATTGTAATCTTTTCTAAATTTTTAATCTTTTACTTTTGAAGATGATAAACATTTGCATATTTCTTCATTTTGTTTATTTAAGTTTTTTCTGGACTGATTTGTTTTCTTTCTGTGAATATTCTGGTTCACTTTCTTTATGTATTGTGTTATATGGGTTTCAAGATCCATCTTAAGTGAGATATTTCCCTACCTCCTTTTCCTCTCCCTTTTTCATCTGTCTCTTTTGTTTTCTGTTTTCCTCTCTCTCTGTCTCACTCACTTTATCCTCTCCTATAAATTCACCATCATTGTAACTTAAATCTATTTCTGTCTAGAAATTTTGTGATGATCTCTACTAAAACTCCTGTGATGTCCAGTGCAAAAACTGGTTTTGTAGTTGAAACTTCAGGATATCTAAGAGAGAAGCAATGACCAGCAGGTGCTTGCATCATTTGAGTTGAGAGTTTGAGCTGGGAACTATGATCATGCTCCTTTATGAATGTATGAGTACCAAAAAATTTAACCCCAGCAGTGTTTTTCAGCTTTCATTCTGATGCAGTAAGTCTCATCCCAAACTTGATTTTGAATAGTAATAGGTTTGTTTTAGGATCCTGACTCTGGTAGAATGTTTTAATCCTCCTCAGCTCAAAGGAGTAGACAGTCTATCTTACACAGCATCTATTTTTTTTCCTGGAATATTTTGTATATAGTTTATTTACTCTTGAGGAATAATTAACATGTAGCAAAATGCATAGATCTTTTGTGTACAATTTAATGAATTTTGACAAATGAATGTACTCACGGAGCCAACATGTAAATCTGAATATGCATATTTTCATTACTCCAGAAAGTTTTCTCATACAACCTTCCTTGTCTCCCAAGATAGCCAAACACAATTCACCACAGAGTTGTCTCGCTTGTTCTTGAGATTTAGATATATTGAAGCATATAGTATTATAGTTTTCCTTGTAACTTATTTTACTCAAAAAAGCATATTTGTTTGTTTTTAGCATGTTGTAATCTGTGTAGTAGTTCTTTCTTTTTATTGCTGAATAATAATTCATTGTAGGAATATACCCTAATGTGTTTATCCTTTGTCTTGTTGAATGCATTTGGGTTATCTCCTCTTTGTGGTATTGTGAATAAAGTTGACATGATTGCCGATATTGGGGGTTTTGTGGATATATCCTTCTATTTCTTTTGGTTAAATGCATAAAAGTGGAATTTTTAGGTCATAGAACAAGTATAGCATAATATGTATTAAACACTGTAATTTTTTTCTTTTGCATGATCAACTCAGTAGATTTTCAGTTGTTCTCTATTTGTTTTGTCACCACTTTGTATTGTCAATGTATTTTTGAGTGTATTAATCAACTGGGGCATGAGAAGTCATTTTATTAAAGAGTTGAATTGCATCTTCCTTAAGATTAAAAATTCTAGGCACATTTTCTTGGGTTTATTAGATGTTACATATCATTCTTTATGAGTAATTGCTCAAATTCTTTTCCCCTTCTCTTATATTGTTTTTTTTCAAGTCTTAATAATTGAGTTATAGAATATCTTTATATAGTCTGCTTACATGGCTTTTCTCATGCTATACATAGTAAATATTTGATGTCTATGGTTTGCCCTTTCATCGTTTAGAAGTTCTTAAAAGAGTAAAATAGGGGCAGGCCCCGTGGTGCAGTGGTTAAGTGCACACGTTCCGCTTCTCGGTGGCCCAGGGTTCTCCAGTTCAGATCCTGGGTGAGGACATGGCACTGCTTGGCAAGCCATGCTGTGGTAGGCATTCCACATATAAAGTAGAGGAAGATGGGTATGGATGTTAGCTCAGGTCCAGTCTTCCTCAGCAAAAAGAGGAGGATTGGCAGTAGTTAGCTCAGAGTTAATCTTCCTCAAAAAAAGCAAGAGTAAAATATTTTAATTTTAATAAAATCCGAGGTGTCTTTACTCATGTGCCTTGCTTAAAAATCTTTTCCTGCCCTGAGGTCTCAAATGTATTACCCTGTTATTTCCTCTAGAGATCTTATAATCTTAATTTTAATAATTAGATTAGGAGTTAGGATTTATCTCAAAAATTCCATTAGAAATGAATAATAATGATCAAGAATTAAGATGTGAAATGAGTGATACGTGTATTTAGGAACCTTGGCAATAAAAGACTTTTATGTAGTGAGTTTAAAATGTGACCAGAAAAATGTGGAGTGGAAGAAATGATTAAACATAGGTACTCAATTTTACTTTCTTTTAAACATTCCCCTTTATTTCCTCATTGCTTAATAATACTTTATAATAATAAAAATTATCTACGTTCAACATCAAACATTTTATACAATTAACAAAATTTCCCCCAAAATAATTATCACTGTCTAGGAATAAACAATTTAAAATCTTGCAAATTTATTTGTGAAAATTATATTTTCTTGGTAGTTTGCATACTGTATACAATTTTGTAACTTGTGGGGTTTTTTCCGCTTAACATTGAATCATGAAAAAAATCAAATGCAAGTAACATATGTTAAGGGAATCCATCAAAGATGATACATATTATTATGTTGTCATATAGTACTAAAAACTGAGCTGTGAAATCACGCTGGCTGGTTTGGAATCCAGGCTCCATGTCTTACTAGCTGTGTGACTTTGGGCAAAGTACTTTATGTCTACACGTCTCATTTTGCTCAACTGTTCAGTGGAAATAAAAATAACACCTAAACCATAGGATTGTTGTGATAGTAAAATCAAATAATATATGTAAAGTATTTGAACCTGTCCCTGATACAGGAGAGTTTTAGAAGCATTATCTATTACACGATCTTGAATAATTTATTTGTTTATTACTATTTGCACATTTAAGATGATGCTGATTTCAAATATGCTTTATTTTGATACTCTTCCTTAATTGGTGGGCACCTCTCTCTTACTCTTGACTATAGTCTTCAGAGTGCATCATGTAATTCGAGGATATCAGAGTATCTACTTATTTATAGTTTTAAATAAAAATGCAGCAGGAATAGAGTTTCCAGTTAAATTTGAGAATAATGAAAAAGCAATAGTGTTCTATCAGGTCCAAAAATAGCAGTGGTCTTGAGAGCAGGAAAATAATAATAATCTCTTACAATTTAAGTCGATGTCATACATCAGATGCAGTGTTAACCTTGTGTTCATATTGTCTCTTTTCCTCATAAAAAAGAGAATTTGCCTCCAGCTTACAAATGAGAGAAACCTCAGTGTTGCAGAACTGGCCATTATCAGTTAAATACAAATCCTTTGACGTAGAAAATAGGTGTGTGATCTGATCTAAACCTACCCTGCTAGATTTGGTGCGTTCTTCAATTTCTGTGTTAACTACTCTGCTCTACCTTACACTGAATCTGCAAAAATAAAGTTTATCAAGTCTCTCTGATCATCCTCATGTTGTTTTCTCTCTTGAAATGCGTAATTAATAGAACGGTAGTCCTGGGAACCCCTATCAATCACTAACTTATACATGATACCTGAGCATATGTTCACTCCCTAAATAGAAATAATCTCTTCCTATTCAGAGACTCGGGAGTATTCTGCAGATCTATATGTTTCACTCTCAGCATATTTCATTGCAGAGATTCTATGTTTTCCTAACAAACACACAGCCTATTTTTGTAAGGCAAATAGCTTTTATAGCCAACTGTACAAATAACACCAGGAGATTAACGAATTGTTCTTAAGCGGAAGAGAGAGAGACATTCGATATGAGCA